>NC_138037.1:18082119-18364573 GCF_964106645.2 Podarcis pityusensis | reverse complement strand
CACAGCACCAAAGGTCTCCCCTAAGTTTGTCTGGACTTCTGGCCAAATATCAAATATACACCACTGAAGCAAAGGAGATTACAAGCCAAGGTTGCAACACCAGAGCTGCTGGTGAAATGCTAGCCAGTCAAATAAGGCTACTTTTTACATGAAACTATTTGGGAGAAGGGTAAAGCCTGCCTCAGTTACGATCTGGCTAATACCCAGGAATGGTCAGATATTACATTGTCTGGGCCAGACGATTGCTGAAGCACCATCTCTCCCAAGGCATTCTGGCAAGATATTGTTTGTAGCCAACTGGCTGCTTAGGTTTGTAACATATAAGCCTCTCCACAACTGGGTAAATGGACATAAAGCCACTGGCAGAGGAAGAGGAGTGGGGGGGAGCGCACCGCCCCCGGCAGCACGATCCCGGTGGGGTGCCATTGCGGCTGTCCCCCCGCCCGCGCTGGGTGCCACGCTCCCACAGAGGGCGTGACCCCACCTGCTCCCCCCCCCGGTGCCGGAGCATGAAGCTCCGCCACTGCATAAAGCCATGCACAAAAGCTGTGCAACTGAACTACTTCATATTATTCAATAAAGACAAAGGCTTTCAGTTCCATACTCAGCACTGATGTAAGTCAAGAACTGTTCCACTGCCTTAATGATGGGGAAACTTAAAGCAGGTTCATGTTCTCGTCTCCGATGCCTGCCAACTACACACTGTTTAATGCACCCTCAGCAGTTTCATGAATGTCACTTACAACACATGAAATCGTCTGCATGGGCTGGAAAAGTGCAATGTAAGCAAAGCTCATATAGGCCAGAGCTGTCACATATTTTCAGTAACAAGAAGCCACAGCAATGGCAATGTTAAGAGTCTCAGATCGTTAAGCAATATCTCACTATGATGTCATGCATTGAAGTACAGAGTTGTAATCCTTTCAGAACGGACAGATTGTCAGTGTGATAAAGTGGATACAAGCAAGCTACTGAACAGGAATGACTAAAGCTTTGGGAAGGAGAAAAAAATTGGTCTGAGAGAGGATAGGAAGGGGGGGGGAGCATCTTCCAAGTAGAAAGTCAAGCAATAACATCATAGGTGCAACGGAAAGCTTAGCAGATAAACATTTATGTTATCTAAAATTTGCCTACACCAAACCTGGAAGTAAGGAAAACACAGAAAAACAATGCCTTTTATGCTACTCCTTTTGACTTCTAAGAAGGTGCTAAGAAGCTTTTTTCTTTTGTAAAAAACAACTAATAAGTCAAATCAATAATAATAATTCATAAAAATAACTCCACACAATCTATCTAGCTGCAGGTGTCTACAGAAAATAGCTTCAACATGTGAATGGACTATTAGGTTTTTTTAACCAATGCAGCCCAGTAAGCAAACATTTGAAACTTGTTCTGTTAACTAAACCCTGTTATGGTCAAATGGCAGACTTGAAGCATTCAACTTATGTTTCTTTAAATAAATAAATAACTTGTGACAGATCTTTGTATCCACAGGTAGAATGGAAGAGAAACAAAGGCTGTTCCATTGAATTTTAAAAAGGTTGCCTCATTGACTATTAATGGCATCCTCATTCTTCTGGCAACGCATTAAGCCTGCAGAGTGTATGCTTGCCAAAGTTCAAAGCAAGCTGAGTGTATATTAAATTGGACCTCTCTTGTCATTGCTTGGGCAGGATGAAATAGGTAAAGAGAACACAGAGCAGTGTTAATCCACTGTAAAAGCTTTTGCTGTGTATAATGGAACTCAAACAGTTTCTCCTCCATCCCAAAAGTGTTTACTCAGTGCAGATGGGTCTGTCTGTAACAGAAGATGTTAACCTGCCACACATTAAAAAAAAGGTGCAGGCACACTGTGAAGTGCTGTAGGAAACTATTCCGAAAAAGCGGCATATATGTTTTCAGAAGGAGACTCTGCATTTTACCACGGTTTAATTACATAGTTTGGTGTGTTTACATACAATCAGAAGATAATAGACTGTGGAAGGCACCATGTAGAGCACCAACCTGGTGCCCTCTAGGCATTTTGGGCTACAACTCATCAGCCACAGCCAGAGCAAGGAAAATGAATAGTGATGTAGAACAGATAGAGCAGCATTTCAGTCAATGTATGTATAACTGACTTGTGGAATTTTGTGCCGCAAGATGTGATGATGGCCACCAGCATGAAAGGCTTAAAAAGCGAAATCCAGGATGGATAGATTGGCTGTCATTAGCAGTGGTGGCTGGGGCCCATGGGAGTGGAAAGCAGTAGGTGGAGCCAGAGTCAATGGCAGGCAGAGGCAGCTCTTTCCAATTTGAACCTCATCCTCCCCCCACCAGGATTCTACAAAGGCAAGACTTAGATTAAGAAGCAAGAAGCTGGCAGTCAGTGCTCCCCCCCCCCAACTGCTTAGAAGAATGAAGGCAGGCAGGTGGGGGCTGATTAGGGACAGGCTCAGATTGGTAGGTCAGTATCCCATGTGCTTTCCTAGACCAGCCTCCACTGGCTATTAAGGGAATTCTCAGGGAATTTCTCAAAATATTCTTTTCTTAGAAATTTCAGTCCAGCTCTTATGCATATCCTGCTTTTCAATGTATTTTTATTAAAGATTTCTTGGTTTACAATAGTATGTGCAATGTCTCTTTTTTAAAAGTTACATTTTCTACAGATCAGTTTCATTTGTTGAGACTTACATTAGGAAGAAAAGGGGGAAAGAGGTGGAGGGGGGAATAGTGAGTGGGGGTGAGGTCGGATGGCGATGTTTCTATTTTACTTAATGTATGTGTGGGGTTTTGTGTCAGCATCGCTTATGCAGATTCTCTTTGCTATTTGCTTGTGTTTCTTTGGTGGTGAGAGAGGATGGGGTTGGCCTACGGCAGGGGTAGGCAAATTAAGGTCCATGGGCCACAAGCGGCCCACGGTGGTCGTTTAACCAGCCCCTGAGGCGCCCCTGAACCGAGCTGCCCGCTTGGCAAGTCCCCATGTGCTGTGCTAAACCAGCACAGCGTGGCATGGGGACTCACTTCCGCGGCGCCGGATATTGCGTCTGCACATACACAGATGATGGAAATCGTGTCTGCACAGACGCAGACACCGGAAATCCCGGGCGCACTCACATGCAATCTGGCCTGCGGAAGGATCTCCGCTGGAGTGAACTGGCCCAGGTGAGGTAAACCTTGCCAACCTCTGGCCTAGGGTGTGGTTGTTTGTTTGTGGCTGGCTGCGGTGAACTTTGTTTTCATGTGTGAGTGAGGTGGGTGGATGTTTTGGATCAGGTTAGCTATGTTGATTCGTATGCTGTTGGTGGATTCTTGTCATTGTCTTGTTGGGCTGTGTATGTGATAAAGGGGAGCCATACCGGGGTGAAGGCGTCTTCTTCTATTTGTTCCCATGTCAGTTTCAGTTTATTGGTTAATTTTTCTAGTAAGGCTGTTTCGGGCTTCTGGCTGGCTACTATTAAAAGCATCATGCTGGACTAGGTTGACTTTTGAACTGATCCAGCAGCCCTCTCAGATAGTTATGTATGAAAGTTAAAAAATATTAGCAGCTGAGATGATCAACTCTCACAATTTTAAGTATCCCAAAGTCTTTGAAGTTACATGAGCTAGATTTTTTACATGATATAGGAAATGATAATACAGTGAATTGTATCATTTTATTCTAAAGGTTTTACTGATTTATGTTCGTGACAATTTTTTCTTTTTAAAAAGCATCTGCTATCTAATAGGGGAGGGATGCGGGTGGCGCTGTGGTCGACGGTTCGAATCCCCGCGGCAGGGTGAGCTCCCGTCGTTCGGTCCCAGCTCCTGCCCACCTAGCAGTTCGAAAGCACCCTTAAGTGCAAGTAGATAAATAGGTACCACTTCATAGCGGGAAGGTAAACAGCGTTTCCGTGTGCTGCACTGGTGCTGGCTCGCCAGCTGCAGCTTCGTCACGCTGGCCATGTGACCCGGAAGTGTCTTCGGACGGCGCCGGCTCACGGCCTCTTGAGCGAGATGAGCACGCAACCCTAGAGTCGGACACGACTGGCCCGTACAGGCAGGGGTACCTTTACCTTTACCTTTATCTAATAGGGGAAGCACGGTGCTTTCTTGGTTTAGGCCAAGAAAGGTACATAAACTAACAGATGAAAAGTGCAAAAGAATCCCGCTGACAGGGTGAGCTCCCATTGTTTGGTCCCTGCTCCTGCCAACCTAGCAGTGCGAAAGCACAAAGTGCAAGTAGATAAATAGGTACCACTCTGGCAGGAAGGTAAATGGCATTTCCATGCGCTGCTCTGGTTCACCAGAAGCGGCTTAGTCGTGCTGGCCATATGACCCGGAAGCTGTACGCCAGCTCCCTCAGCCAGTAAAGTGAGATGAGTGCCGCAACCCCAGAGTTATCCGTGACTGGACCTAACAGTCAGGGGCCCCTTTACCTTTAGTCAATCCATGTACTTTCAACAAGACACATTAAGTTATCTAGACTGTGCTAGATTTTTATTACTCATTATTTCCTCTGGAAACAAAGAATTCAAAATGCAAGAAATATTTAAAGGTTTCTAGAGAACAAATATCACTTACTAATATAGAGATAAGTACAGTAGTTTTAAAATCGTCACTTAATTCTGTCAGCAGATATCTAGGAGTTTTACATGCAACCCACAGATTCCCAGTTAAAAACAACAACCCGTATGTTCAATAAGTGCGTGCCTGAATCCAATATTGTATATAGTTGAAGTGTCAGATTATGTTGCCTCAAACTGATAATGCATGCAAAGTTTGTCTTTCTAACAAGGACAGTTTCTTCAACGCTGAGCTGCATATTTGAACCATTTTACATATACTTTACCATAAGTACTTATTTTCACTATGTACGGGTATATAAAATTCCCCATTTGTTAGTTCACATTTGCAAGATGAATACCTAAAATATATCCTTTAATGCTTACACTCCCTTCCCATAACTAAACTCATGGATCAACTTAATGTGACAAAGCAGATCTCTTCACAGTCTACCTGGGTCATATATATGCACACAATGGCCAAATTTCCATTCAAAGGCAGCTTTAAAACCCGGGATACATGTCAGCTTGTGTGCACACGCATAAAATCAGCTTCTTAGGAAGTTTTCTGTCACTTTGACTTTACTTTCAGAACAGATTTGCCCATCACCTTGTAATGTGAACAATATTATGAGGAAGTTATGCTAATTCCCACGAGCCCGCATTTCCTTTGGCTGATAAAATTCACTTCCCACTTTTGACACTGTGATTTGTTGTGCATTTCACACCAATTTCAATGTAGTAAATCATCACAAATTAAAAACACACAGCTCTATCCTCTAGGTTAAAAAGGCCCTCTCCAAAGCTGTTAATACAGCACTTTCTTTTGATGTGATAGCTCAGAGTCCTCTGGATGTTTTACGGCAAAGAGGGAGGTCACTACAGCACACTCCCCAAATAGTCAGGACTAAGCTTTCACTTTGAGTTCCTATGTGGTCATTTTGTAACAGGGACATCATTTTACAACAGTGAAATCTGAGGAATGTACCCAAGACCCCTTTTTATTGCTACTATCATTCTTCCTTATTAGCCTGTCAGAACGCACATGAGGCAGACAAAAAATTGTTTTACTCTTCAGGGGATTTCTCTCTCTCTCTCTCTCCTTTATGCTAAGAAAAATAAAAAAGTGGTAGCAGCAAACATTTCAGGATCCTACAGCAAACATTTGATTTTTTAAAAATCAACTATGAGGCTATAATTTAAATATTTCCCCCCTCACAATAAGTTTTGTCAAAAATCTGCTGCAGTTACAGTCAAGATTTCCCCTTCTGTTAAATTTAACATTTTAAGTAATATCTTATGAGCAAAATATTTTGTCCTTGAATATCTGTTAAGCTGCTGGGAGTGCATCCATGTCACAAGATTCATCAACGCTTGGGATGATGGATGGAAAATGCAGGTGCTGAATGGCAGCAAATGTCACCGCTCAACAAAGCAGCACATCACCATCATCTTCTCAAGTCACAAAAAAGTTCAGAACTAGCATGGTGTAGTGGCCAGATTGTTGAACTTGGAGCAGGGAGACTGGGTTCAAATCCCCCATCCAACCATGAACCTCACTGGGTGATCTAGGAAGGACCGTGGCTCAGTGACAGAGCATCTGAACTGCATGCAAAGGTCCCAAGTTCAATCCCCAGGTAGGACTCAGAAAGATTCCTTGTCTGTAACCCTGGAGAGCTGTTTAGACAACACTGAACTAGACGGACCAATGATTAAAGGAAGAAGGCAGCATCCTATAGCCTCAAGCCATTCACTCTACATCTCAGCCTAACCAACTCACAGGGCTGCTGTGAGCATAAATGCTAGAGCCCCTTTGAGCAAGGGCAGGATTAAAAAAAGTGTAGGTGCAAGCTTTGTCATCATCCTTTTATATATTTGTCTAACAACCAACACTGCAATTCTCTAAACTTCAGCTTCTTTCACTTAAAAGGCTTTAGAAAGAAAATAGATTTCGCATCGTCACCAAGTACTGTACCAGCTTTGCAAGAAGAGGTTAAAAATAATAATAAAAGGTTTCTTTGGCTGTGTTTGAAGCAAGAGGAAGAACAAGCTAGTAGTAGGTCCTTTGTGTAGAGAAGATGAAGAAATGTTATTTGGTGACGGAGAGAAGGAGGAACTGTGCCACACCTACTTTGCCTCTGTCTTCACTGAAAAGGAAAGCAATGCCCAATCTAGTGATAACATGATCATTGATGAAAGGAGGGAACTGAAGCCCAAGATAGGAAAAGAGGTGATAAGGGAACACCTAGTTGTTTTAAATGAATTCAAATCTCCAGTGCCTGATGAGCTGCGGAGCATGCGGATGTAATCTTAGAGTCACTTTCTATAAACTTTTCAGAATTCCTGGACAAAAAGTGAAGTCCCTGTGGACTGGAGGCAGGTAAATGTTGTCTCCTATCTTCAAAAAAGGGAGCGGGAGAAGACTCAGGTAACTATCGACTGGTGAACTTAAGATCAATACTAGGAAAGGTCTTAGAACACATAATTAAACAGTTGGTCTGTGAGCACTTAGAAAAGGTTGCTGTGCTTGCTAGGACCCAGCATGTGTTTCTCAAAAACAAATCATGTGAGACAAATCTCTCCCTCTTTTCATAGTGTTAGACACCTGGTGGATCAGGGGAATGCTGTGAACATAGTGTATCTTGACTTCAGCAAGGCTTTTGACAAATTTCCCCATGATATTCTTGCAGAGAAGCTGGTAAAATGTGGACTGGAGACATTTTCTGACACTAAGAGCTATTCTACAGTGGAACAGACAAGAGGTGGTGGACTCACTTCACTTGGAGGTTTAGAAGCAGAGGTTAGATAGCCATCTGTCATGTAAGATCTAGTTTAGATTCCTGCAGTGCAGGGTGTTGGACTGGAAGACCCTTGGTTTCCTTCCAATTCTACAAGTCTATGATTCTAAAAGAAACCTAGCCCTTCAAGGTACTGTCCCAAAGGAGATATGAGGGGCCTCCAGAAGGCATTAAGAACTTTAAAGCCTTGCATATGGTTACCACAGGCCAGCACCAAAGAGCTATTTTTCAAGCTCTCTGCTCCATAATTGGATGAGCATCCTCTTGAGGAAGATCAAGCTAGGGCCTTGTATGCTTTTCCTCCGGCTATGTAAAGCAGGGGAGTTAAAGGTTTCTTTAAAACCAAAGCCTACTTGCACATCATTTATTTATTATTTATTAAATTTGTAATACCGCCCTTCAACCAAAGTTCACAGGGCAGTTCACAACATAAATTACAAAATGAGAACACAAAATGCATAATAAAACAAAAACAAGCTATTAATCCTCATCTCACAAACACATTAAAAAGGCACAGATTGTTAATCAGCCAAGAGATAAATGCTTTCACCTGGCGTTTAAAGATATGTTATGAAGGTGTCAGGCAGGCATCCTTGGGGAGAGTATTCCACAAATGGGGAGGATATGTTTCTCCCATACAGGAATTCCTCAGGATGAGATTCCCATACAAATGTGCCATGGGGCCATTCAGATGAGGGAACTGCATGCCAGTCATCTTAGGAATGGAAATGTTTCAGAACCAATTTCGATTTCCCAGTATTATAACAATTTCCTTGTCTATTACAGAATCTACTCTCTTTCTCTTGGAGGTGTGCCTGTGATCCATAATTGAAGCAAACCCCATGATGGGAAAAGCATGTCAGAGGAAGAAACCCTCTATCTGAGGAACTCTTTAATAAAATAACCTACGAGCTGTTTGGTTTAGGTTCATTTGTTTGGGTTAGGTTCATTTGTATCTCAACCCTAATAACAATTCTAGTAGATGTCATTAACTTTGCAATTGTTTTAAATGGTATAATTTGCGTTTTTAGCTGCAAATAGAAAGAAATGGGGGGGGGGGAATGTAATAAATACCACTTAACATGTCAAATGTCTTTTTTGGGGGGAATGGCAACATTATAATGATACAGACTTAAATTGATACCACTTTGTCATTTTTTTTTTTTTTGTATAACATCTCCACTGACTTGTGTTGACAATTTTTCATTTTGACATCAACATAGCATCTCCATGGATTTTAGATGGCGCATTGTTTTGACATCATGTTAAAATATAGCTACATTGATACCATTTAATTTTGCCATCACAATATTGTTTTGATTAGGCTAGCATGACATTTTATTTTGTCATCAAAATGCCACCTCTGAACTCCCTCGTACATTATATTGTCCCATAAATCCGCATGTATATCTTTAGGCTCATTAAAGAGATTGATGAAATATAATAATTTGCCTGAAAAATTATGAAATGCCATATCCAAGTGGTTCCACTTCTTTATGTGTGGAGAACTGTAAGCCTTAGATACATCAAGCACACAGAAGAGTTTTGGTCCCATGGTAATTGTAAATTAAACTGAAAAATGTCTTTCAAAAGTTTTCCCAAATGAATCTAGTTCAGAAACTTCAGCCAAACAGCAGAACACTGCAGAAAATTGGAACCTCCTTTCATTTTTTTAAAAAGTGTATTAACTGTTGTTCTTCACACTTCAATATATGCGTAATCAGAAAACCAATTCAAACATTAACTTCTGTACTTAAAATTAAAACTATCCCTTATATCAGGCACCCCCAACCTGTGGCCCTTCAGATGTTTTGGCCTACAACTCCCATGATCCCTAGCTAACAGGACCAGTGGTCAGGGATGATGGGAATTGTAGTCCAAAACATCTGGAGGGCTGAAGGTTGGGGATGCCTGCCTTATATCAGTGGTGGGAAACTTCCAGGCTATAGCTGATTGGTGCTGACAGTGAGCTGTGAGCACGAATTTGATGACGGATGCTGATAGAGAACCCCTTTGAAGTTGTTACCTGATGCCATAATGCAATCAAGTGACTGACATGTGGGTGGCCGCACCTAATTATCAACATGTCATGTGGAAGGAGGTGGAGGACAGGATCTGGGTCTGACAGGCCGCTCCAGCTCCCCACTCCTGACTTATATCCTGATTTGCTGAAGGGCTATAGCTTAATGCTGGTTACCCTGTAACTTATTTTATAAACATGTAAAAAAAACTATTCAGGATGATGAAAACTAAAGTGGATTGTGAAGGGCTCCTAAACAATTTCTCCATATTGGGTACATGGTGACAATGTGGAACATGTGGCTCAATTTAAGTATGTGGTAAGTGAAGCATAAAAAACCCCAACAACTTTATCACATCTGCTGTGATGGATATAGCACGTTATCCATTATTTAAAGAGTAAGAAACTATACAGGAGGGAGATTTTGAGGTTGTGGTGCATAGCTCAGGGTAACAATAAGCTTTGGTTAAAGGCTTAGTGCAAACTGCTAAATTGCTTCTACTTACCGGTAGTTCCTCTCCTGGTGAAAGCAGGGGCAACAAACCATACAGGGATTCTAAAGCATGACTAAAGTGTTGGCTAGTGGGCACGGTTTGTTAGAGCTGAAATAAACCACAATCCCAGGTTTAGATGTAATGACAAGCCAAGTCATATCACAAGAAGAATGAAGTGGGGTTCATCTGGATAAGCTATAACCATGGCTTATTGTTGCATGCAAACTGGGTCAGCAGAGGAGCTCTGGAAAAAGTGAATTCCGGGTTGACGATTGTGAGGAAAAGGTGCTGAAAATAAGACCTACCGTGGATAACTATGCTGCAGCCATATACTTTTGGGTGCCCCACCTCAGAAATGATATTGTAATGCTATCAAAAGTGTAAACTGTGTCTAATTTGACTCAAAAGAAACACACAGCAGTAAAGATGCTGCATTTACAATTACTTCCAAAGGACTAAAATAAATATTTTTTATCTGAAATTGGCAGGTTAGAACACCATATTGATCAAACAATTGAGATATTGAAAAAGCAAGCTGAAGATGGAATGAGAAAATTGGAAAGCAAGTTGGATGCTCTGGAAAATAATCATTAATTATAACAAGGTGCAAAAGGATCTGTTAGAAAAACAAAACCAATAGTCTGTCACATTAGACATGCAAGAGCAATTATTAAATAAATTAACTGTGCAAGTTTACAATTTGGAAAATAAAGCCAGGAGAAACATCTTGGTAGTGGAACCTACCTATGCACCTATAAGTGCATAGAGATGGAAAGTGGCTATTGGTTTCATTCACATCTATTTCACAGCATCTTTATGTCACCATATTGAATAAAAATATATGTATTAAAAAGGCAATGTGATTTTGGAATGCATCCATTGACAATAAGAGTGGAGTAATTCAGAGCATGGAGAAAATGGCCTACCAGATCCTACCTATCTACCACCTATCTCTAGAAACAGTCCCTTTCCTTCTTTAATGGCAAATTCCAATGGATCCTTCCAGAATTCACTGCATTTAATGTAAGCTAAGCAGCATATTTATTCTGCACAATACTCAGCATTCTACCTATAAATGACCACTGATACAAATCTCTAAAGTTTCCACATGGCTTCATAAGTCTCTCCTTGTGTTCAGATCTGATAAGAGCCTCTAGAATTTCCTACCCATTGCAATCAGTCCAGAGTCATCATGTTCAACAGAAATTGCCTATGTTATCATATTTTAGAAAGGCTAGTAAGGTTTGTTTGAAGCAATCCCCTGATCCCTCTTCATGAATAAAGTACAATGATACTTTAAACGTTCTGCATTTGTCAGGAGGGCATTTCTATACACTGGATTCTCACAGTAAAACAAAATATAGATATTGGAACATCTATATAGTTCTCCCTGTCTCTCTCATCCTGGATTTATAAAGAAAGATTTAAAAATGAATGGTCAGTGCCACAGGTGCGACTGAGTTATATAAAAGCTTCCTTAAATATGGTTTATAACCTCAGTGAGAAGGCAAGAATTAGAACTGCGTTGATCTATACAGCGGAATTTGGGGGCCCAATTATCCCCCTCCTTCATTGAATCTCTAGGACCAAAGTAATTTGGTTTACACAGCTTTGGATGCAGAACGATCACCCCCTTTACCTCTCACATGGTATTTAACAGAAAAATAATAGCTTTAGTAGAATAACAGAGTTGTAATAATAACAATTGTATTACTATAACAGTTTTAAAACATAATGTAGATCAGCGAAACTAGTGACTGCCTGGATATTGAGAATAAAAAGCTGAAATTTACAGGTTAGGTTCATTTGATGTTGTTTGCAGATGGCACAGCCTTGACAGAGCACTCTGGGGAAGCTCTACAGAGATTCAGCAACTGTTTTGCCCAAGTCTGCATGGAGTTCAGCCTTCCCATCAGCCTGGTGAAGACCAACATCCTGGGTCAGGAACAACACCTCCCTGCCTCCCACCTGCACTGTGTAAGGAAGATTTTGGGCACCACATGGCAGGACAGAGTCTCAAACAAAGATGTGATCTGCCAAGCCATATTCCCAGTATGTTCGCACTTCTGTCTCAGCCATGGCTACACTGGCTTGCGTCATGGACACAGAATGGAAGATGGCTGGATCTCCAAGGATGTGCTTTACAGGGAGCTGGCTTCAGGCACCAGGCCTGCTGGCAAACCAACTCTGTGTTATAAAGTTGTCGGGAAATGTGACATAAAGGCTGGCAACATTAACCCCACTATGTGAGAATCCCTTGCAAATGACTGCAATGCCTGGAGACAAGACAGTCAGGTCATATATCCACAGTAGTGACCAGAAGAGGGAGGAGCACAGGGAGAAGAAATGCCATTGTCCATCTGTAGCAGCAAAACCAGGTGCCTTCATCTGCCCCCAGGTGCAATAAAACATGTCCCTCCCATATTGGTTTCTACAGCCACAATAGGCACTGTAACTCTCCAACAGTTTGACTTTACCCCTGGTGGCACTCTTCCCATTGTCTCTCAAGACAGACAGATGCCAACAGGTTATGTTCATTTGATAGCCACAGTAAACATGTCGACCCCCCTGCCTCCCAAAAGCTTTTAAAATTCTCCCTCTCAGATCCCTTAACACTATTTTGAGTGCAAGAATGTGCAGTTTGGTTCATTAGTTTCAGATATGTATCATTGGCTTCAGAGACAGACGTTCTTTTACCTAAACAGAGAGAAAATGCTATTCTCTAATACGGTGGAATTTCCCCAATCTGGATTTTTGGGACTATAAATAGGTTTATCATGGCTATAAAATTGCAATTCTCACTTTTTTTATTCTAAATGTAAAGGCTGGGACTAAATGTTTGCCAACTGCAGAGACTAATATAGTCTCTCAGTAACCCTTAGGTGTGCCTAAGGCAGGCATAGGCAAACTCGGCCCTTCAGATGTTTTGGGACTACAGCTCCCATCATCCCTAGCTAACAGGACCAGTGGTCAGGGATGATGGGAGTTGTAGTCCCAAAACATCTGGGGGGGCCGAGTTTGCCTATGCCTGGCCTACAGCATTCATGGCAGAGATAAGGGTCACATTTACACTGTACATTTAAAGCACTATGATCCCACTTTAAATAGTCATGGCTTCCCCCAAAGCATTCTGGGAGCTGTAGTTTGTGAAGGGTGTTGCTTTTTGCTCAGAGACCCCTATTCCCCTTCTAAACTTTAATGATCAATCCATCTTCAGAGGGAACTCTGCGCTCTCAGAGCAAGGAATTGGGAATTAGAAGTATGCATTATGTGGCCACTACAAATCTCTCCTCAATGCTGTTTAATTTAAAGAAACCCAAATCATAGAATCATAGAATCATAGAATCATAGAGTTGGAAGAGACCACAAGGGCCATCGAGTCCAACCCCCTGCCAAGCAGGAAACACCATCAGAGCACTCCTGACATATGGTTGTCAAGCCTCTGCTTAAAGACCTCCAAAGAAGGAGACTCCACCACACTCCTTGGCAGCAAATTCCACTGTCAAACAGCTCTTACTGTCAGGAAGTTCTTCCTAATGTTTAGGTGGAATCTTCTTTCTTGTAGTTTGGATCCATTGCTCCGTGTCCGCTTCTCTGGAGCAGCAGAAAACAACCTTTCTCCCTCCTCTATGTGACATCCTTTTATATATTGGAACATGGCTATCATATCACCCCTTAACCTCCTCTTCTCCAGGCTAAACATGCCCAGCTCCCTTAGCCGTTCCTCATAAGGCATCGTTTCCAGGCCTTTGACCATTTTGGTTGCCCTCCTCTGGACACGTTCCAGTTTGTCAGTGTCCTTCTTGAACTGTGGTGCCCAGAACTGGACACAGTACTCCAGGTGAGGTCTGACCAGAGCAGAATACAGTGACACTATTACTTCCCTTGATCTAGATGCTATACTCCTATTGATGCAGCCCAGAATTCCATTGGCTTTTTTAGCTGCTGCGTCACACTGCTGGCTCATGTCAAGTTTGTGGTCAACCAAGACTCCTAGATCCTTTTCACATGTACTGCTCTCAAGCCAGGTGTCCCCCATCTTGTATTTGTGCCTCTCATTTTTTTTGCCCAAGTGCAATACTTTACATTTCTCCCTGTTAAAATTCATCTTGTTTGTTTTGGCCCAGTTCTCTAATCTGTCAAGGTTGTTTTGAAGTGTGATCCTGTCCTCTGGGGTGTTAGCCACCCCTCCCAGTTTGGTGTCATCTGCAAATTTGATCAGGATGCCCTTGAGTCCATCATCCAAGTCGTTGATAAAGATGTTGAATAAGACCGGGCCCAAGACAGAACCCTGTGGCACCCCACTAGTCACTCTTCTCCAGGATGAAGAGGAACCATTGATGAGCACCCTTTGGGTTCGGTCAGTCAGCCAGTTACAAATCCACTGAGTGGTAGCATAGTCAAGACCGCATTTTACCAGCTTCTTTACAAGAATATCATGGGGCACCTTGTCAAATGCCTTGCTGAAATCAAGGTAGGCTACATCCACTGCGTTCCCTTCATCTACCAGGCTTGTAATTCTGTCAAAAAACGAGATCAGGTTAGTCTGACATGACTTATTTTTCAGAAATCCATGCTGACTATTGGTGATCACAGCATTCCTTTCTAGGTGCTCACAGACTGTTTGCTTAATGATCTGCTCCAGAATCTTCCCTGGTATTGATGTCAGACTGACTGGGCGGTAATTATTTGGGTCCTCTCTTTTCCCCTTTTTGAAAATAGGGACAACATTTGCCCTCCTCCAGTCTGCCGGGACTTCGCCTGTTCTCCAGGAATTCTCAAAGATGACCGCCAGTGGTTCTGAGATCACCTCTGCCAGTTCTTTTAATACTCTTGGATGCAGTTCATCTGGCCCTGGAGTCTTGAATACATCTAAACTAGCCAAGTATTCTTGTACTATCTCCTTAGTTATTCTGGGCTGTGTTTCCTCTGCTGAATCATTTGCTCCAAATTCTTCAGGTCGGGCATTGTTTTCTTTATCGGAGAAGACTGAGGCAAAGAAGGCATTGAGGAGTTCAGCCCTTTCTGTGTCCCCTGTTTGCATTTCACCATCTTCTCCTCTGAGTGACCCCACTGTTTCTTTGTTCTTCCTTTTGCTACGAACATACCCATAAAAGCCTTTTTTGTTGCTTTTAACCTCTCTAGCAAGCCTGAGTTCATTCTGTGCTTTAGCTTTTCTGACTTTGTGTCTACACGTGCTGGCTATTTGTTTGAATTCCTCTTTGGTGGTTTCCCCCCTTTTCCATTTTTTGTACACATCCTTTTTTAATCTTAACTCAGTTAAAAGTTCTTTAGATAGCCACCCTGGCTTCTTTAGGCACCTTCCATGTTTCCGTCTCATTGGTATTGCCTGAAGTTGTGCTTTTACTATCTCCCTCTTAACAAACTCCCAGCCATCATGAACTCCCTTTCCTTTTAGTATTACTGTCCATGGGATCTCACCCAGCACTTCCCTAAGTTTTATGAAGCCGGCTTTCTTAAAGTCAAGAAATTGAGTCCTAGTATGCTTGGCTGCTCCTTTCCGCTGTATAGTAAACTTCAGAAGAGCATGATCACTCGCGCCTAATGATCCTTCCACTTCTACGCCACTAACCAGGTCATCAACATTGGTTAGGACCAGATCTAAAATGGCTGTTCCTCTTGTTGCTTCTCCCACTTTCTGGACAATGAAGTTGTCTGCAAGGCCAGTGAGGAATCTGTTTGACCTTATGCTCTTGGCTGAGTTTGACATCCAACAAATATCCGGGTAATTGAAGTCCCCCATTACTACTATCTCCCTTCCTTTTGCATGCTTGGCCATCTGTTCCAGGAAGGCATCATCTATGTCCTCCGTTTGGCTTGGGGATCTATAGTAAACTCCCACAATGAGGTCACTGTTATTCTTCTCTCCCTTGATTTTGACCCAAATGCTCTCACTTTGGCTTTGAGGTTCTAAATCTTGGATCTCTTCACAGGTATACACATTCCTGACATATAACGCCACTCCTCCTCCTTTCTTGTCTGGTCTGTTTCTCTGAAATAGATTGTATCCCTCCATTATTACATTCCAATCGTGGGACTTATCCCACCAGGTTTCAGTGATGCCTATTATGTCATATTTTGTTTGCTGTACCAAGAGCTCAAGCTCATCTTGTTTATTTTCCATGCTTTGCGCATTAGTGTACAGACTAATTGAAGTCCATTAATCATTCCCCCATGTCTCTTATTTAAGGTTTTTTTCCTCCCACCACTAGGTCTGCGTGCTATTTGCTCCATTTGGTCTATGACATTTGGATGATCATCTTCATCAGTTGATAGACTCCTATCTTCAGGAGCACTGTCTCCCTTCCCCACATTAGTCAGTTTAAAGCCCTCCTGATGAGGTTTCTGAGATTTTTGGCAAAAACATTCCTCCCAACCGTTGTGAGGTGCAGCCCATCGCTTGCCAGAAGTCCATCTTCAAGAAACTGCAGTCCGTGATCTAAGAATCCAAACCTTTCCTGTTTACACCATTTGCGAAGCCAGCTGTTCACTTCCACTATTTTTCCCTCTCTCCCTGGGCCACGTCGTTCAACTGGGAGGACAGATGAGATGATAATTTGTGCATTTAATTGCTTCAATTTCCTGCCCGGAGCCTCGAAGTCTCTTTTGATCTTCTGGAGGCTATTGCTTGCAGTGTCATTGGTTCCCACATGAACCAAGAGAAGGGGGTATTTGTCAGTGGGTTTTATGATTCCTTGCAGTCGTTCAGTTACATCTTGGATCTTAGCCCCGGGGAGACAGCACACTTCCCGAGACATCTTGTCAGGCCCACAGATCACTGCTTCTGTTCCCCTCAGTAGGGAATCCCCTATCACCACTACACGCCTCCTCTTAGGTTTGGTCGGGGTTCTTCCGTGAGCTGTCCGTTCCAAGGTCGCCTGCACATTCCCTGAGGACTGACTTTGCTGCTCATCTTCATATACCTGATCGACTGTAATGAGGGAGAGATCCTCAAATGGAGTCTGCTCTTCGTCTTCCATGCTAGGGGAGAGGACCTCAAAGCGATTGTGTATTTCTAAACAATCAGAGCGAACCCTGGGCCTCCTACTTCTTTGAGTCACGTTTCTCCATATATCTGGCTCCTGTGTTGGTGAACTAGCCTCCTTCTCCTTCACATGTCTCCATGCAGCTGGATTACTGCCATTCATTTCTGGTCACATTCCACCGATCCAGTTGTTCCTGGCCAATTACTTGTGGCTGAAGCAAGCCTAAAATAAGAACAAAACTTAGCGCATTTTATTTTAAATCACCATAATGGCAGATCAGATTTATGTGAACTCTTTGGTGAATTGGCTCTTTTATTAGTGGCCTGTTTAATTCAAAATCTCAGCCTTCTACTGAAGATTAATTAAATATTAATCAAAGTCCAGAGCTGTATAAGCTCCTGTTCCATTAACCTAAATGTGACTCCATAGCAAAGCAGCATTGCATCTTTCTTCCTTGGTATTAGAGGAAGCTTTTAGTATTTCTTCTTTATGGTGGAACTTAGACCAAAGGAAGACATGCTATTTGCAATATGTGTTTTAAAGGTCATAATTTTTCGCCTTTCCTTCCCCTCCCCCTAGTTAAAGTTCCTCTTAATCACAATTAAGCTTTCAAGAAACAATTAGCAGAAGCCAAAACTTTTCCTTCACTGATATATTTAAAGGATGTACCCTCTTATTACCAGTCCCGGCAGTGAACTAATTATACAGTGTTAAGGTTCACCTACTGGGATGTAAATTTTGGTTTGAGTTGACACTAAAAAGAAACATCAATTTATTAGGAGATAAAATTTGTTCTGCAGTAATGGAACAGCTGTGTATAGAAATTTACTGCAGCTTAATGTTCTCACGCATAAAGCAATTAGAGTTTTCTGACAAACAGACTTGCTAAGTGTAATGGGTAACACGGAACCATATGCAACAACGTATGTAAGATTGATGTAGTTTACTTTACATGGTAATAGCCTAATCTCAAAACAACCAATATGCAAAGATGGAACAGTATATATATGCTCCCCCCTCCTGTTTTACAGATCTATGTGAACAAACCTTTTAAAATCTCCACTTCCCTTCACTTTTTGAATGGTGAAGTTTCATCCTGAAGATTTGTGCATGTTTTGGAAGTTTGTGTGTACAGAATTAGCTCCATAATAAAAGGAATACATACAAAAAATGCAGGTCCTATTGGTACTGAATCTTAAATAAAGACTGTGCTGTTGCCATAATATTTGCACCTCAGCAAGGAAGTGCCCAAAGTTCCATATAGTCATAGTCAAAAACTGGGATGACCAGCTACTGAGAGTAGCTTGTCCAAAGTCATCCCAGCTGAAATTTTTCATTTTTGAACAGTCTTTCAACAGGTGTGGGCAAAACAACAAACCATGTTGTGTGTTTATAGAAAGTGTGGTCAGTAGGAAGCTTCCTGAAACATCTTGAGAGCAATGCCATATCACGTCACATCAGTCCTAACACATTCTGAAAAGTATGGCCAGCAGGAAGAAGAGGAAAAAAACCACTGTGTCCATAGCTTGACTAAAGCAAGCACAAAGCCCATCTCC
The DNA here is from genome assembly GCF_964106645.2 of Podarcis pityusensis. Classification (NCBI taxonomy): domain Eukaryota; kingdom Metazoa; phylum Chordata; class Lepidosauria; order Squamata; family Lacertidae; genus Podarcis; species Podarcis pityusensis. Next base: position 18,346,175 of record NC_138037.1, on the reverse strand, counting down.
CAAAATTCAGAGAAGTCCCAGAGAAGGATCAGTTAAGGTGAGGCCAATGGAGGCTCAGAAAAGCCTTTGTTAATGAAATAGATATTGGAAAGTGACATTATCCTCATGAATAAAGGAAGGATCCTGGTCCAGGCATAGGAAGGTAGGAAGCACAGAGGCAGCAATTACAGAAGACAAGTATGACCAAAGCTGCTGACAGCAGATATGCAATCGTCTCTTTGGGACATGAAGAAATGTGCTCAGTGGTGCAAGCCTATTCACATCAGCTCAGAAGCAAGCCCCACCAACCTCAATAATAAGTGTGTATGGTAAGGTAAAGGTAAAGGGACCCCTGACCATTAGGTCCAGTCGTGGCCGACTCTGGGGTTGCGGAGCTCATCTCGCTTTATTGGCCTAGGGAGCCGGTGTACAGCTTCCGGGTCATGTGGCCAGCATGACTAAGCCACTTCTGGCGAACCAGAGCAGCACACGGAAATGCCGTTTACCTTCCCGCCGGAGGTATTTATCTACCTGTACTTTGATGTGCTTTCGAACTGCTAGGTTGGCAGGAGCAGGGACCGAGCAACGGGAGCTCACCCCGTCACGGTGATTCGAACCGCTGACCTTCTGATCGGCAAGTCCTAGGCTCTGTGGTTTAACCCACAGCGCCACCGGCGTCCCTAGTGTGTATGGTATTGCAGCCCAAATGTCCTTCTGATTAATAGGCATTAACTATTTCACATACAGTGCTTTGAGTCAGGGTCTCAATTGCAGCTAAGGCATACTTTCAGAGAAATAGCAAATAAGGAAGAGTGGCATCATATGATTGAATAAAGCCTCATGCCCATTGAAAATCAGACAGCATGGAGTCTCTTAAGATTTTTCCTGATATTATAGCTTTGCCTGTGATATTATAGTTTTGTTGTCCCTCTCCTATAGTCCAGGAGTAGTTTTATCATCTCATCACTGTTTTGTAATAGTCTTAACTGCTCCTGTCTTTTCTTGGGTTCCTGTTAGGTACCCTTAGCAAGTCAGAGAAGTGTATCAGGAAACAGCAGCACATCAGTGATGGGCTGATAACAGCCTTTGGAAAAGGTATGTTACTCACGCCCTGTCTTTCATACTTCCCTTTGAGTGAAAAGAAGTATAAGCAACAATTAGGACAGATCTCTGTTCATGGGTTTCCCATTGGAAGCTGGTTGGCTACTGTGAGAACAGGAGACGGAATTAAATGGGTAAATTTAGTCAGATCTTGCAGGGCACCTACTGTGTTCCTATGTACCTTTCACACCCAATAAAATCAGTCCTTTTTTCATTTTTTTAAAAAACCAAGCACATTTGAAGTGGCATAGGGAGATATGGCAAATCATTTTGAATTTTGATCTTTTAGTCATCATTGGGTCATCAAAATCCCATGATAATCTTGTTCCAACACAGTGAGCTATCTCATAATCTCTCTTTATCGGGTTTTGAGAGGTGTCATAGGCTGAGAGGGAATCAAATATTCTTGAGATCTAATCCTTACTCCCTCTGTGATTCTGAGCAAACCACTTAACCTTTCTTTCTCAGCTTTCCCAACTATATGAAAGAACACAAAAAGAATCTTATCCCTCACTGAAGGATGTCTGAAGATAAATCTTTTGTAGCTAAACTAAACAGGTCTCAAACATTACTTATCCATGATGACCTACACTGCCAACCTACCAAGATGACCTACACTTTTAAGCTTGTCTGCTTTATATGGATAAATGTAGGGAGATAGATATTGATCTTGTCTGCTTACATGAAAGTAAACTCCACTGAAAGTACTTTTATATCAAAGTAAAGCCCTCTTCAGACATGCACATTTAGTACAGTGAGCCTGCAATTTACGCTTGCTTTACATACACTATCACAACCATAAAAGGGGGAAGAGGGATGATAAATTAATAAATGAAGTGCAGGGGAAACCCGCCATTCCCCACTCTCCATATATGTATCCCCCACCTGTGCACCCAGAGGGTTTTTCATGCTTACTGGGCTCTGGGAAGGAGCTGCAAAGGCTCTAGGAGTGTCCCAGTAAGCAGCCCTCTGTCTCACCAGGGAGGGGCAATTCCAAGGATTACTCACTTTGTGTGATTTGGCCTTTGCACAAGGGTCTCTGGAATTGAACCCTTTGCATAACTGGTAGGCCAACTGTACTCTAAGTTCCCGGCTTCTAACAGTTGCCTCCCATGAGTTGGAGGATGGAGTTGGCAGCCTTGTCCCTGCATCCCCTATGCATGTTTAGCTGCCCCTAAATGTGCAGGTCTGAACCGAATGCAGTGGGACTTACACCCAGGTAAGGCTGCATATTATTTCAGCCTGCCACTCATCCTTTCCATGTTTTCTATAGGCCAGAACAGCCCTATAAGGGCATTCTTTCTCATGCAATTATGAACATGAGGGGAGAGTGAACATTTCCCTCATCTTCCATGTCATTTGCATTAAATTGCCCAAAGAGGATTTATTTATCTGTTGGTTCTAGAGCAGACTTCGCTAGCCTGATGCCCTCCAGATGTTATGAACTAGAATTCCCTTCATCCTTGACTACTGGCCAACTTTGCTGGTGCTGATAAGCACTGTAGTCCAAAATATCTGGAGGGCACCAGGTTGGGGAAGATTGTTCTGTAGAATAAATGGTGCATAATAAATACTTGGAAAAAGTAACTTCTATGGGTTCCAAAGCTTTCAGATTCCAAATAACCTTTCCTCAGCAAGAACAGAACGATATTCATTCTCCGCTATATGTAGAGACAGAAAGTACACAAGCATGGGAAATGAATTATAAATGAAAATATATTTTAGCCTTTCAGCTAAAGGGTGTTTTGCAAAACTTTGGAGTACATTAACAGTATAACACCATACGTGTCTACTCAGAAGCAAATCCTGCTGTCTGAGAGACACTGACCATCAAGAGGTCTACCATAATGAATCATATTCTTTTAATCTTTTCCTTTCCACACCTACACACATTTTTAAATTGAGTAGTTCATGCCTGTTATTATAACTTCTTGTTGGAAAAGGTTCTTTTATAGGTTAAGAACATCTCCAATACCTCCTTGCCACTTCTGCAAACGCCTTCAGATTGACAAAGATCAAACTTAAATGCTCAACACTTCTGCATCTTTATAGCCAAAAATAAGCAGAGTGAAACATCTACCCGAACTGCATTCCATCTGAAATTAAAATACAATATCCAAAAACCAAGGATGGAGAACTCTAAGAGGAGAGTTCCCCAAAACAGCCCAATGAGGAGTGGACATACTCGGTAGCCACAAAATATGTCTGTTGGCAGGGGGAACCCTGTGAAGCTGGTAGAGAGGGAAAATGGAATGGAGAGTTCTGAAAAAGGGTGTGGCAGTCCACACTGCAACATTTTGTTGCAGGCTCCTCGTGTTCTAGTTAGGAGATCACTTTTCACTAAAACCTAACCCACTGCAGAAAAAGCACAAGAAAAGAGGGTTACCTTCTTGAACTACTAAATGAGTTGAGCTAAGCTAACTTCCACTGGAAGCTGTCTCCAGACAATTGGGAACCCGAAAAGTAACACCCAGCACAGAACCCTTTCTAGTTCAACTTCATGAATGTGCACACTAGCAGTGTGTGAAAAGTCACATTTCCATTCCAAACTTTGGGATTTGGGTGCCTTCACTCCACTGTGACATGCCTCACACTTTATGACCATCCTACTAATGCCACTGAGAAATGGCAAATGAATGGAGGCTGTATGCAGGAGCTGTAACACAGGCAATCAGTTTGCTGTATACATTGGTCTGATCACACAAGGACTGGTGGCCACTTCTAGGAATCAGTAGTGCTGGCATGGGCTGATCTAACCAATTACTAGAACATACTTCATGGCTGAAGCCCAGAGCCTCCACTTTTGCAACAAAGCTTCTCAACAGCAGCCATGTTATTCCATAACATACAAACTTCATGGAGCTGTTTTAGAAGGTGAATCAAAAAGCATTTTGAAAATGTGGGCACTCTACCAATCCGCAAAGACATTTGCCTTGAAAGTTGTTGCCCTTCTTTATAGTACTACTATTGCTTTCTATTCATTATGACATCTCAAACGTTCAGTTCAACCCACAGCTAAAGCCTAAACCACAAGGCAGCATTTAACACCCAGAACGGCTCTACTTATCTCCTTGGTGAATGGTTCAAATCTAAGACAGCCTTCCTCAACTTGGTGCCCTCTGGATGTTTAAGACTACAGTTCCCATTAGCTCCAGCCAGCACAACATTGCTGACTGGGGGTTTAAGGAAGTTGTAGTCCAAAATATCTAGATAACAACAAGTTGAGGAAGGCTGATGTCAGGTGTACCAAGGCTTCAGCAGCTCTCCTTGCTAGAGGCAGCTGATGGGGCTTGTTCTTGAAGGTCCCTGTATGTAAGTGAGTGAGCCTCAAAAGGAAGTTCTCTCTGACATCTGCAACCTTTTGGATTGGTGGTGTTAATGGTAGCTGTTTGAGCCAAAGGATTCCTGGTCTGAGCAAGTAGGACTTGTTTGACTCTAATCAAGTTCTGTTCCTATTGATGGCAGCCACCTAATGGTGCCTGCATCTTCTTTCATATATCTCAAGGCAAGGCAGCCATTTTCTCCATGGTTGTTGGGTTCACAGAAAGACTATGCTCAAATAATGGGCAATTTGAGCTTTCTGAGATTAGATACAACAAGGTGAGTAATTGCTGTGCAAGTCATACTACTTCTAACGTGCTGTGTTCCTCCATTGCTCAAGATTCCACAATTGCCTTTAAAAGGTATAATCTTCTGTAATCATTTTTTGGTGTTCGAAGCAATTACTTTCCAATGGGAAATGGAAGCCAGAGAACAGCAGCATCCAAAGACTGCAGAGCCCAGCAGTTTGCAAACTCTGACCTTCGATGCTATGCAGTTATTTGACCAAGTTAGTAAAAGGGCATCGGAGTGATTAACTTAACTAGCCCTTCGAACTAAACGAGCTGAAAGGCTACTAAGACTATTTTTCCGGCATTCAGTTTGGAGATGGAACCTTGTTTCAATGTGTTCAATAGGATTATTGTGGTAGTGTTATTATTTTTGCTCTTCCTGCCCTCACAAAGTGAGTTTCACTTTGAAATAGAGGTAAAATGGATGAAGCATAAGAAGAAAGCATTCCTGATCTTTCACCTCTTCTAGCAGCAATATGCAGCTGTGCAGAGACATGGGCTTGGGTCATTAGGGATGTTGGAGAACTCCCCTTAGTTCTTTCAGCTTAGAAATATGGGGAAATTTGCACTGAAACTGAATTAACCTTTGAATCTTGCACTTCTCTAAATTCTGCGATATATTTCTTGGCTCAAAAAATGTGTCTAATGCATTAAAAATACAAGTTTTCCAGGGCTAAATACATTTAGAAATGTGTGCAGCGAGGTTAAATATATTTAAACACATTTTGTGAGATATGTATTTAAATATAAATTTTGATAGTTTCCCTCCTCCAATTTTTTTTAGAAATTAATGCAAAAATGGGATGGATTCATGAATGAGAACATGCTAAATTGATGAAGATCGGAAATTGATTATTTTTCCATCCATAGTCATTACTAAGGCAATAGCAAACCTGTTCCATGTTTGGCTCTGTGTGTTTCACAATTGGGGACCTTCTTGCAATATCCCAATTCTTACAATCAATGACCAATGTTTGCCTCCTGTCCTCCCTTCTTGAAAAATGCACATTCTTAAAGGCTTTAGTCCTGCTGCAGTTTGCTGCATTCATTTACTCTACAACAGCCTGCCTTGCTCCACCAATTTAAAAGAAAAGAGTTTGTTCTTTTGGACCAATATATATTCAAAAAGCTTATTGCCCTACAATATGCTTTCAAGGTGGCAGATCCATTCCTTGATCTAGACCAGGATTCCAGAGTGCTCTGGCCTAAGCCCAGGATTTAAGACAGAATTCTTGACGGACAGCACCAGACTGTATGCAACTGTGAACAAGCAAAGTACCATTTGATAAGCATAGTGTCAGTCCAGCTTCTTATTTCTAAGAATCCCAGGCATCTGAACTCAACCAGAATCACCACCTCACCACACACACACACACACACACACACACACACACAGATCTAGCAATTCACACAATAAGGAATTCTCCAAAAGCAAAAATGGGAAACAGGTGCATTACCAGGTACCAAGAAATAGACTAAATGGGCAACAGGAATGGATGGTGTACTGGAGCAGCAGCTCTCACTTGACCGGACATCTGAGTCACTGCTGTTTACTGGGAGAGGGAGGCTGCAGGCATTACTCAGTTTTAACTGGTGATTGCTTAACCTACTCTGGTGTTGTTGTTTTTCTAGCAGCCTCTATTTGTTTACACAATAGTTTGTTTGTTTGCTTGCTTGCTTGCTTGCTTACTTGCTTTTTTAAAAGGCCTTTAGCCCGATTTTAAGGCAACTCCCACACAAAGCTATTTATAACCATTTACAAATATAAATCCATAAAATCCATCTGAAAACCCATCTAAAACAATTAGAATATCAGATTCCATCCTAGGAATACACAAAACAGCATAGTAACAAAATTACCCTTCCAACTCTGAAGAACAGAGTTTGATACAGTGGTGCCTCGCAAGACGAAATTAATCCGTTCCGCGAGTCTCTTCGTCTAGTAGTTTTTTCGTCTTGCGAAGCAACCCTATTAGCGCCTTAGCGGATTAGCGCTATTAGCGGTTTAGTGGCTATTAAAGGCTTAGCGGCTTAGCTGCTAAAAGGCTATTAGCGGCTTAGTGGCTTAGAAAAAGGGGGGGAGCGGAAAAAAAATCTCAAGACTCGCAAGACATTTTCGTCTTGCGAAGCAAGCCCATAGGGAAATTCGTCCTGCGAAGCGCATTGAAAAACGGAAAACCCTTTCGTCTAGCGGGTTTTCCGTCTTGCGAGGCATTCGTCTTGCGGGGCACCACTGTAATCTAGAAGCGCACCCAAATGGGTATTTAAGTTAGCAAGGAGGTTTGCCTGAACTTGCTTGGAATCAAATCCCATCCTTTGGCGGGGATACTGCAGAAATGGCTGTGTTCTATGTGACCACCAACCTAATGGTTTATACAGGTGAGCATCTCAGCAGAGCCTCTGAATTAGGGTAGCCACGACCTAAACCTTTACCTTTTACAGTGACAGCCAACACCATGGATGGTATTTAGACAAGTTCATGGAAGATGAACAGCTACTAGCCATGATGGCTATATTCTGCCTTCACTTTCAGAGACAGTATGCCCCTGAATGCCCGTTTGTGGGACTCACATGTGAGTAGAGTGCTGTTCCGCTCAGTTTCTGCTTTTGAGCTTCCCACAGGCACCCAGTTGGTCACTGGGAGAATGTGCCATGGGCCTGATGCAGCAGGTTCTTCTTACACCCTTATGTATCTCAGGCAGCACAAAGTATTGCTGTATTCCAGGAAAGCACTTAATTTTCAAGCTTCAACAGTATGAAACCCAAATCCCAAGCGCAGCTCAGAAAAAGTGTAGCCCTTGCCAGTCTAAAGCTGTTTGAAAAGGCCTGTCTACATTGCCAAAGGTTTGCATAGGCGCTCTCATGTTACAGGAATCCGTTCAGACCACAAATCTGACAGAACGAAAAAATCCATACCAGTTGGTTGTTTTGCACATGAACTCATAGATCATCTGGTTCCCACTTTCATTCCCAGAACACATTTTACACCAGATCATTCCCATATGAATACACAGTTCCATCCACCCCACAACCTTCGTTTGCTTCGATGAAGACTCTGGCATTTGCCCCTGCAAAGCTCATTGCTATAATACAAGGAGGCAAGTGTAGATTAGCCAATGTCATATGCAGAGTACAATATACTACTCACTATTTCTCATTATTGTATAGTACTCCTTCACCACAATATATATCAATACAGAGACCAGATATTTCACCAATGGGCACTCCAGAAACACTTAGCGAGATCAATTTCACCTGTGTTGCAATACAGTGCATTAGCTGGATGATCTTTATTTCAGTACATTTTACTAGCAGCAAAAATGAACAAATATTCCTTTTTCTCCCTGGATAATTGATCTATCAAGTTATGAAAATGATAGCTTTGAAAGAGTTCTTTCTTCTTCTTCTTTTTTAAAAGTGAGGCAATTTTCAGTAGTATATGTTAGTTCATGAAAGCACTTTAATTTAGAATGATTATTAATCAACCTTCAGTTCAAAGAGCTTTCTAATTTAGAATAAAAATCTATATCTTGTCTCTTACATCCATATCAGTTACTAAAATATGAATGGCTGCATTTATTAGCAAATCTAAATAGGAGCAGATCTTTATTACTGCCCGAGACTGCATGGGGGTGGGGAGGTGGGGGGGGCGCAACACAGCTAGCCTGCCAACCTTGTCAACACATTGTCCACTGAGAATATTTTAATCTGAAATTTTGCATATTTTAATGCACTGTGGCACTAAACACAATCTTTCATATCTATGAATTGGCAAAACTGTAGTGACATATTGGAACATGGCTGCTCAATCTCAATGCTCTTTTTTGGCAGTGATTTTTGCATAACCCAAGGGAATTTCCCACAAAACAGAGCATGGGGGCAGCTAGATTCAAAGCTGAAATGGCAAAGAGGTGGCACATAGACCGGATTTGACTCACAAAGCCATTTTATCTGCTCCCATCACCAAATTTTAATCACTATCTGATAATCAGCTTGGCCACCATTTTTACTTGTAATGTGAAATGCTATTATCGAGTTGTATAACAGTGACTAAAAGACTGTGTGATGTCCACACACACACACAAACACCTCATTTACATCTTTACAACAGCCTTGTGAGATGGTGTAGGCTCAGTGATTATGACTGGCTCAAAGTCAGCTAATAAGCTTTATGATCACTAGGAATTTAAAGCTGGTGTCCCTGGCCACATGGTTTGTGGAGTACAGTGGTACCTCGGTTTACGAACTTAATCTGTTCTGGTCCGGAAGTCCATTCTTAAACCAAAACCGTTCTTAAACCAAGGCACACTTTCTCTAATGAGTCCTCCCACCGCCGGTGCCCTTCCACCATTTGGATTCTGTTGTTAGACCAAGGTAAAGTTCTCAAACCGGGACACTATTTCCAGTTTTGCAGAGTTTGTAAACCGAATAGTTCTTAAACAGGACTGTTCTTAAACCAAGGTACCACTATATTGATCTTAGTATTTCAGCATATAGAATGGACATTCATCCATCTCTAAATGCAAGCTTAAGTCTCAGCTGGAACATTTATTACTTCAAATTTTCTTTTACCTGGGCATTCATTGAGTAAAACATTTTTTAAAACACAAAGTTCATAGCAAGCAAATTTGTTTACTAGGCTTTCATGCAAAATTCAAAATTACGACTAAGTGTCTGTGTCTAAAAACCTGGTATGTAGTACAAGGTACTTTAAATCATTAACATGTCTGCTGCACAAACTTCCTTTATAAAATATTTAAAAGGTATATCCCAGGACTATGTATTAGTGAGATATGAGATACATATAATTAATCAGTGGCTCTTTCTTCTTGTTAGCATATTCTTTGAGATGGTGTTTTTATTAAAAAACAGCAAAAGATACCATTTTGTCATGAAATTCAATGCGTCTGTATGACATACCACATTCTGACCCGAGGGAGCTGATCATGTCATAAGGGCATGTCATGCTTATGATAGCAGATGACTGCCTAAAAGACAAGAGCTAGACCATGTTTCAATTACTTTATCAATTAGCAGCAGCAATCAATAGCAGGAAAGAATAAAGAAACGGGTCAAAGGATGTCCGAGACCACACGACACCAATGGGACAAATCTAGTAAATGTCAAATTTTTCATAGATGAACCTTGATGCTTTATACAAAATGCACCATCTTGTAAACTTCAGATTTTAAGCCAACCAACCATGTCACAGAATTCTATCAATTTGAATGTAGGTGACTTCAGTCAGTTTATTCAGGTCACCCATTCAGTTGACAATTTCATTTCATAGTTGGTTTCCTTCATAAGTAAATTACTGGAAGAAAAATCAAACCCAGTGTCTTAGTTGGCCAGGATGGAAGAGAAGGATTCCAAATTTCTCAAGCTTGCTATCCTATTATTTAAAAATTAAGCAGGAATTTTGTTTTAATTTTTGCAAGTACCTCTCCTATGGGATAAGTTTTTGGTTATTAAAATAGAAAGAGCTTTTGGCAATTTTTGTATAAAGTAATTTAGGCTGTGAGGAAGCTATCCAGTGCAACTTGAGAATTATATTGGTACACTTGAATTCTACTTATCATTCTCTCCAGATAAAATCTGAAGAGGAGAAAAGCAAGATGATAAATATCATATACTCTCAGGCCACTCCCAATGTGGTGGACTATAATTCCCATCAGCCCAGACCACAACCCATTTGGACAGGAATGATGGGAGTTGTAGCCCAGGGGTATCCATATAGGGTTCCATCTCCATGATTTATCTAGCCATTAATTGGTTAGCGTTATATCCTTCAGGGTTCAGAGATTTCACCTGTTATTGGCCACACACTTTGAACATTTTTCCACAACTTGTATCCAATGATGGCTTGGCACTAGCTGAAAGTGCTTTTCCTTATGCAAAGTGGAGCACCCAATTTTTGCCAATTTTCTCTTTCCTACTGCAGCCCCCTGTGTCTTACTGCATATTGTTCTGGAAGGTTATCCAACCCTGAGGACTTTTGTGGGGGAGAGGGTCACAAGGGCTTCCTTCCAAGGGATTGGTGCAGATCAGGTGTACTGACAGTGGGTAACTGCCACTGGATGCAGGCCATAATGTTTAGTGTGTGTGTGTGTGTGTGTGTGTGTGTGTGTGTGTGTTAAAGGCAGGTAGCAGTGTGGAAGGACAGATCGTGAAGCTGAGGCTCCAATACTTTGGCCACCTCATGAGAAGAGAAGACTCCCTGGAAAAGACCTTGATGTTGGGAAAGATGGAGGGCACAAGGAGAAGGGGACGACAGAGGACGAGATGGTTGGACAGTGTTCTCGAAGCTACCAGCATGAGTTTGACCAAACTGCAGGAGGCAGTGGAAGACAGGAGTGCCTGGCGTGCTGTGGTCCATGGGGTCACGAGGAGTCGGACACAACTAAATGACTAAACAACAACAACAGCAGTGTGGATGGTGAGATGGGAGCACTTCCCTGACCTGCTAGTGGCAGGTCCATGATGCTTACCAGGATAGCAAGGGATAAGTCAGGCAGCAGGGAGGTTGGCACTGTGCAAATGCATCAGCAGAAACACTATATTTGCTCTACCAGTGCAACTGCACAGCACCAACTTCCTTACCTCTCTCCCAAAGCAGCAGTGACCAACCTGCTAAGAAGTCAAGTATGCCCACTGACATCACAGCCCACTGCCTGCTACTAAAGAAAGGAGTGATTCTCAAGATGCTGAATTGTATGCCCAGGACCAATAAGATGCCTTTTTGTGAAGAAACTCAGAACAAGCAGAACCATGTTTGGTTATATACTTTTTAAAAAACCCCAAAACAAATATGATGGGTTGAATTCAAGAAATAAATCTGCACTGCTCCCAGAAAGACTGTTTTTGACTTGTCAGGCAAAATGCACAAGAAAAGCTGTCTCCAGATCTTTAAGGGTTTGTGAGCACTTTTGAAAAAGGAGAGAAACTGTTATGGGCATCCCACATAGCAACCTATTTTACTAGCTATAACAGAATGTTCCTTTGGAGCTTAATTTCAGTGGCCAGAAGGGTGAGTGGAGAAGATCCTGTGAGCACCAGCGAAGGCCTCTAAGGGTGCAGGTACACCCAGGGGTGTCATGTTAGCAACCCCCATGTTTTCACAAACTGTTGTGCAAGACTTTGCCCAAGGTCATTCTCAAGACATGTTTATATATTATGGTCTATATTTTCCTCATTCAGCTTCTTATAACATAATGCAGTGATAGCCAGTTTTGGACTCCAATGCGCATCAGCTCCAGAAAGCATGGGCTACAGTCAGGGATGATGGGAATTGGAGTCTAACGTCTGCCTTCTGCCAACTTTTGTGCATGCATTGCACCTTTTCCCTTTCCAGTCACGGTTCCTTGGATCCAAGCTAATGAAATATGTTTTCAGGAGAAGGGGCATGAAGAAATGCAAAACTAGAGAGAAACAAAACAATCAGCTTTACAGGCTTACTGAGAGTTTTGAACTAGAAATATACAAGTGCTAAGCATTTATTTAGTCTCCCCAAATTCTTTATCTCAAGAGAAAGCAAATCCCTTTTATTACACTCAGGCTCATGGCATTGTATTTCTCTCATTGAATTTAGATGCTATATAGTTAGCTCAGCAATGAAGGCTGCCCTTTGCAAAAATGCATTCATATTAGATATAATAATAATAATAATAATAATAATAATAATAATAATATTTTATTTATACCCCGCGCTCCCCAGCCAAGGCCGGGCTCAGAGCGGCTTACAAGCAATAATAAAAACAAGATGAATGATTACAACTTAAAAACAAAAATAAAATACAATATTAAAATAATGGAACACTAAAATATTAAAATGTAGCCTCATCGCAGGAGGAGAAGGAAAAGAAAAAAAGAAAGAGAGGGAGGGAGGGAATCAAATTGGCTCCAAGCCAAAGGCCAGGTGGAACAACTCTGTCTTACAGGCCCTGTGGAAAGAAATCAGATCCTGCAGGGCCCTGGTCTCATGAGGCAGAGCGTTCCACCAGACCGGAGCCAGAGTTGAAAAGGCCCTGGCTCTGGTTGAAGCCAATCTAACTTCCTTAGGGCCCGGGACCACTATGGTGTTGCTATTTATGGACCTTGAGGCTCTCTGTGGGGCATACCGGGAGAGGCGGTCCCGTAGGTACGAGGGTCCTAGGCCGTGAAGGGCTTTAAAGGTCAAAAGCAGCACCTTAAATCTGACCCTGTACTCCACCGGGAGCCAGTGCAGCTTGAAAAGCACTGGGTGAATATGCTCCCATGGCAGAGCCCCCGTGAGGAGCCTTGCTGCAGCATTCTGTACCCGCTGGAGTTTCTGGGACAGCTTCAAGGGCAGCCCCGCATAGAGCGAATTACAGTAGTCAAGCCTGGAGATGACCGTCGCATGGATCACTGTGGCCAGGTCGGGGCGGGAAAGGTAAGGGACCAACTGCTTGATGCGGCGAAGGTGGAAAAATGTCGCCTTGGCTGTTGCTGTAACTTGCGCCTCCATGGAAAGGGAGGCGTCAAGGATTACACCCAAACTCTTAACGGAAGGCAATGGCACTAATTGGGCCCCCGCAAGAGAAGGGAGTTGGTCCCTCATCCCCATGGCATCCCGACCTAGCCATAGGACCTAAATTCGAAGGATTTAGTTTCAATCGGCTCCCACGAAACCATCCAGCCACAGCTTCCAAGCATCTGGTCAGTGTGTTCGGGGCCGAGTCGGTGTGGCCATCCATCAGCAGATAGAGCTGAGTGTCAACAGCATATTGGTGACAGCCCAGCCCAAAGCTCCGGATAATCTGGGCAAGGGGGCGCATAAAGATGTTAAAAAGCATCGGGGAGAGAATTGCACCCTGCGGCACTCCACACACCAAGGAGTGGCGCGACGACATTTCCCTCCCTAGTGCCACCCTCTGTCCCTGACCAGAGATAAAAGAGCACAACCAGTTACGGGCTATGCCCTGTATCCCCACGTCTGCGAGGCGGTGGTCCAGAAGATCATGATCGACCATGTCAAAGGCTGCTGACAAATCTAAAAGGATCAGCAGTCCTGACCCACCTCGATCCAGTTCTCTACGGAGATCATCTGTTAGGGCAACCAGAGCCATCTCCATCCCAAAACCAGGACGGAAACCGGACTGAAATGGATCTAATGCCGATATATGAAAATGGGCTAATGAGTGTTTCAGACAACACTGGAATCAACCATAAATCATTTCAATAGAATAACAAATCACCTTTATTTAATAACAGTTGTCTACTGAAAATTAAACCTCCTAGCTTGACATGATCTGAAAGAAATATATTATTATAAATAAGGTGGCCCAATTTATTTCATCTATGTCAAGTAATGGTAAATAATTAATAAAGTTGTCCAGTTTGGGACTTACTTGAATTTAGAGAAACAACAGGGAATTCTCTTTGTTGGGTTTCCTTTTTTTAAGAAAGAAGATCAAGTGCTGATATTATTTGTGTGGACAGAAAGCAATATTAAGCTCCTGGACAATGCAGCTATATGGGAATTTAAGAACAAACAAGATTCAGATAGATCAGGGAAAGAACTGAATAAAAAAAATAATATCCCCAAGTGAAGGAACCATATAAGTACAGCAGATAACCAGAGCAGAAGGAAATATGCACAGATCTGGTGATTAAAAAATGATGAATTATGAGCTTGTTAGACACAAGTCCACCTGTTTATCCACCAACAGGCACAATTAGCATTTAAAGCTGCTGACGCTGGAAGTGGTATAATTTGTTTATAGCCGCCGCTTATGGGAAAGGTTGCGTTACGTATTTGCAACCCACTTAATAGACACAGAAGAGACATGCTCTGTCTCTTGGGCTCAGCTTGCCCCCTGCATTTCCCCCCACCATGCACCCCAGCTTTACCAATCAATACAGCAACGTAGGCAGTGACCTCAGAGCAGGTTTTGTGTTCTATACTACCCTTCCTAAGAGCAGAAAGCTTCCATGCACAGAGCCAATCAAAAGGGAATTCAAAAAGAAGCAGAGAATGCCAAACACCTACAAGACGTGGCTCAGATCGCAAAAGGTAAAGCTGCAATCTGGCACACAGTGAGTCTCTCTGAGCATTAATATTCAATGCTGCTAAAAGTGTGCGTGCGTGCACTTCCAACAATTAAATGCATAGCTTTCTCTGTGGTCAATAGAAAATGATTAGCAATACTTGCGCACTTAAGGGTAATATTCTCCAGCACTTGCATCCAGAATATCTTCCCACTTAACCCTCAAGCCAATTATAATGATGCTTGTGCAATGGTCATGGTTTTCTCCTTTTTGTTAAGCACCGGGTTTGATAAATATGACTGTTGCTATGGTTAAAGCAACTCCATGTGCTGCCTTCATACAAGATGTTCATTTGAAAGCTTCTAACAGACAGGGCTTAGAAAAAGGCTGGCCAGATTCTAGGCTCAGCTTGGAAGATGCCAGAAATATTAAGCACACAAGGATTATCAAGTGGTAAACTTTTCTTCAATCCTGCAACATCTGGATTCACAAAGAGCCAAGGAGAGGATTTCATGGAAGATGATCTCAATTGTTTAGCAAAGAGTGGCCAAGCATGTCTTTACAAAAGGGGGGCCTTTCCAGGATCAGTTTCTTCCCAAGATGAGCATGTTAAAGCTACAGTTGCTGTTGTTGTTTCTAAACCCTTTATGCTTTTGCCTAAATTAGGTTGGGCAGAACTATCCATTTGGTCAAGCAACCAACAGTGTTTCTCCCAACTTCTTGATAAAACACTACAGGATATAGCTCTCTCCCTCATGCTAACAGTTCTGCTACATTCTGTGTTTTAACTGAGCTTCTTCCCCCATTCTAATTGCTGCAACTTCTTACTTTTTGCCAAAATTAAAGGAATATTATGGGATAGTAGGTGTCAATCTTAACCTCACAGTGCTGTTTTATCCTTTAGTTATGCCATTTTGACAGGGATTGGAGAGTAAGCAAGATAGTGATGGAAGGGTGGGATGCAGGGCAGAGTAAGGACCATATGAGAGAGGGGCAGAGAAGCAGCCAGCTAAGTCCAGCCCCACTTCCCAGGTAAAACAATGCATCCTACAGCAGTGCTTCCCAATTGGCTAACTACCGTGGACCCCCTGTTTTTCAAAAGCCAAGCCATGGATTCCCTACTTTTGAAAATGTTGATGTATATCTATGAAATTTGAAAGACTGATGTACCGAAGTAAGTATGTACCTTGTGGAAAAGGGACTCTTGTTGGTCACCTCAGTGATCCTGACATTGATGCAAGTCTTGATTGGGGCTTATGTGGGGGGTATAATCAGGAATGACATCATGCTTGTGGATGAAGGGATGCAGGGATGCAGGGGAAAGTCTGCTGTTGTCATTGGTACATTACATCTCTCCCCCCCCCAAACACACACTGCTGCTATTGTGCTTTCAAAGCTACTGCTGAGGAATCATAGGATCCTAACTAGCTACGCTGGTGTAAGCTACGGCATAGCAGCAGCCAGAGTATTGGCCTGCTCATTCCTTAAGGGAAGAGTCAATACTTTTTCATTTCCTGGAGACATCTCATACAATTCCAGTAATCTCTAATGATCCAAAACAATTAGCAACAGTTTCCGTTTCCCCTTAATTAAGGTTATATTCTTCTGGCCAGCTAATTTGCGTATTTCAAGCATTTTCACACTTAGCAACTTTTAATTTGCAATTTACAGATACATTTGTTCTTAATTGCAGGTCAATAGAATCCACAGTTTAGAGCATGTGCTCTAAATAGTTAAATAGGTAGCTTAAAAGCTGCTAAAAGATACGGGTAGGAAGAAATAAAAATACATTTTGGGTTTTTTTGCATGTGCAATAAAGGAAACAGTCTGAAACATCAATTTCTAATAAAAAATAAAAGACAACAAAATGACCTGATGCTGTTGATATATTCCCAGATAGTAAGAAGCTTTACTAGAGATATATAAAAATAACCCTAAGTAAAACAGATTGTTTACATTATGAAGAAACCAATTTTAGCAGCTTAGCTGTTTGGCAGTGAGCACAAGCTAGGTGAACTATGAAGCACTTATCATTTGATGATGAAAATATGGTTGTTTAGAAGAGATAACATTTAAAGAAATCTCTAGGTGCAAGGATTTCTTGAATGCAGTGTTTCAAACAGTATGGAATTCATCCCCTATCTATAAAATACAGTTAACCTATTTCTATTTCATAAACAAAGTTCATTTTAACTGAGTAACTAGGACTGATAAGCAAGAATGCAACATATATAAAGATAAAAAACTTTACACAGCCCTAAAAAATCAGGAGACATTTCAAGAATTGCCCATGATACTCAAAAATCATTTGGAGTTCATTGATATTATGCACTGTGCTCACTTTAAAAGGAACGAGATCAAAGGCAAGCACCATCACAATTGTGCAAACTCATGAGTCCTTGGGCCAGTTCATATGACTGGCAGTCTCCATGCAATGGCTTCCCTGAGCAAGCGGGGCCTCCAGTGGGCTGCTTGACCCAGAGTGGGATTGTGAAGAACCTGTGAGTTCATTGTACATTGAGCAAATTACAAGGCAGAGCACTTCCACAGACTTCACTCCATCAACATTCACAGCAAAAAGAAGGAGTGAAAGAACAATAAATGGTAAACAAGGGAATGCCATCACAGCCAAGAGAGTTCTTGTGGTCTGAAAGATGGAGTGGAAGTCCAGACTTCAAGTTAAAGGAACAAAAGTCTGAATCAGGTCCACTCCAGAATTCCAATCTATAAAACTATATTGCTATACCGCTCTGCTCCTATGAGAGTCTTTGTTGAAATAGCAACTTTGTTGAAACAGCAAGTAGCAACTTCAGAGAACATTTATTGGAGAAGAGCCATACACCCTATCCAAAATGGAGAGAGAGAGAGAAAGCCCTATGGCCACTGTTAGTTTTCCAAAGAGGAAAATCCCAAGCATGGAGTTCAAAGTCATAGTTAAAGTTGTATCTAGTTTGACCCTTCATAGTTGCTTTGGTAGCACAGAATAACAGATAGGAGATGATACTTTTTATTTGGACTCAATACTGTTTAAAATGCAAGATTTTAGATTGTGCCTAGATTACAAATTAAGAGAAAAAGAGCATCAGGTTTACTCAAGGATTCCAGGGAGAAAGTTTAAACAACCATTTAATTAAGGTTAGAAACAGGCCACATGGCTGGAATGGTTTCAAGCTACAAAAAGACAACATTCCTGGAACAAAGCAGTAAATAAAAAATGCATGTTCCCTTTGGAATAAGCTCTTTCCTGTGTCTTAGTGTCCTTTAACTGATAAATTTGCTGCACTTTAATCTGAATAGGAAAGATGATCAACCTCCGTAAAACAAGCTGGCCTCAACCTTTTTTACGGGTGCCAGCTGGCTTTGGAAAAGCTAGCATTAAAGAGCTGCGTTCCACAAAGTTAATGGGATATTCACATCTTGCATTACCTTTGGGAATGCAAATTTGGTCAAACTAATAATTTTAACTAATCTGGGTACTCTAAAATGGGCTTTTAAAACAAGCTACATTTCTGATCCAAAATGGTTACACTTAGCAGATCCTGACTTTTCAATAAAACATTCCCACCATGCTCAATAAATTTGCTTCTGTTCTGAACCCACCTATCTAGTGACCTGATTAGCAATAGGGATGCATGAACATGCTTAATAATAATAATAATTATTATTATTTATCTATACCCCGCCCATCTGGCTGAGTTTCCCCAGCCACTCTGGGAGGCTTCCAATTGAGTGTTATAAGCAATACAGCATTAAATCCATTTAAATCAATCCATTCCAATATTCATTGACACTTTCAGATGGCATTTTCTTTTCCACTCCATTTCGTTTATTTTGCACAAGTCTATTCTATTTCACTGTCCACTTGTGCAGAAATATATGTATTTTCCACATATATGTTTATTTAGCAAACAAGA
Organism: Podarcis pityusensis; assembly: GCF_964106645.2. Classification (NCBI taxonomy): domain Eukaryota; kingdom Metazoa; phylum Chordata; class Lepidosauria; order Squamata; family Lacertidae; genus Podarcis; species Podarcis pityusensis. The sequence continues at coordinate 18,327,562 of NC_138037.1, read as the reverse complement.
CACACACATATATCAGCTATCAAAATATATTTACTAATCAGTTACCTTCCCTGTGTATTATCTTTCAAAGTTAATGAATTTATAGAAGAATAGAGGCAAAAACACCTTAAAGAAAAATTAATGAAGTGACTAATGTTTCATCACAAAGCCATCCATGGCTACAAACCAAGCCATTTCTTCAAAGTATGTTGAGTTAGGATTGCAAACACTCTTGCCTGCCTTGAGTTATCAGTTCAGTAAAAAAATGTCATTCCATCTCATTTCCCTCACTCAGGCATTAAGGAGGAAAGTGTAGTTTTAAGTTAAGAAAACTTTAAGTCGGGAGGGAAAGAAAGAATAAATTTTAAATTTAATTTTAATTTTAAATATTAAGATTGGTCATAATGGGCAGTCAAATCCATATGGTTCTCCCCACTTTGACAAAAAGGCTTGGATTTTACTGAGGAGCACAGATAAAATCCACAGATAACAGATGATCAATTCTTTCCACAGAAAAGCAGCAATAATGAGAGATACATTCCATTGGTTTTTTAAAATTCACAAGAGGAAGCAGATTGAGGCTGGAATCCTTATCCAACTTGTCTGAAAATGAGTCTCATTAAATTCCATGGGATTTCCTTCTGAATAGACATGATTAGGATTGAAGCCGTAGTACACATAGGCTGTATTTGGCAACAAACAACACTTCAGAAACAAGAAAAGCAAAGAGGCACTTGTAAACATAAATGAATATGTAAATAAAGTATATTGCAAATCAATTTACCTATCTATTTACATATAATGTGTGCATTTTTTTCTTTTTAAAGTTCATTGTAGATAACTAAAGCAAATAGTTTTTATGGCAAGAATCTGTGCTGCAGTGGGGGCTGAATGGGCATAAGGAATGAAATTCACTATATAGTCTGTTTGCAATGGATTGCTCTGACATCCCTAGTTTAGCAACTAGTGTTGTTGTTGTTTAGTCATTTAGTCGTGTCCGACTCTTCGTGACCCCATGGACCAGAGCACACCAGGCACTTCTGTCTTCCACTGCCTCCCACAGTTTAGTCAAACTCATGCTGGTAGCTTTGAGAACACTATCCAACCATCTCGTCCTCTGTCATCCCCTTCTCCTTGTGCCCTCCATCTTTCCCAACATCAGGGTCTTTTCCAGGGAGTCTTCTCTTCTCATGAGGTGGCCAAAGTATTGGAGTCTCAGCTTCAGGATCTGTCCTTCCAGTGAGCACTTGGGGCTGATTTCCTTAAGTATGATTAGGTTTGTTCTTCTTGCATTTCATGGGACTCTCAAGAGTCTCCTCTAGCACCATAATTCAAAATTCATAATTCATAATTACTGTAAGGCTACTAAGAGCAGCAAACAAAGAGTGGTGGCCCAGAGCTCTTCTCCATCATATAAAAGTACAATGTCTGCAAAACTCGCAGCTGCAAACCACTACACTCTCCACACCCCCATCCCACTTCTAGGATAACAACCTACCCAGGGGCTCAGTTTTGGCTCTGGGGCCTCTAGCTTTTGATCCATCTGCATCGGTATGGTCTGCAATGACTGGGAGTGCCTTTCCAGGGTCTCAGGCAGTGGTCTCCCCCAAGCCCTACTTGAAGATGTCAGGGATTGAACCTGGGACCAACTGCATGCAAGGCAGAAGCTCTACCACTGAGTTACGGCCTTTCCCCATATATAAAGAACTCATCAGCTCAAAGGGAAATAGAACCTGCCTCCACACAGAATGCCTAAAAAAACCCTGGCATTAAATACAGAGGAGAAGAAGAAGAAGACGCCACAGCTGCAGCCGACGCCACTGCTAATATTCATCACTATAAGAAACTGGTATTTCACTCAATCAAACCAAAAAGCAATATGTGGGGTGGGGAGAGGCAGACAGACACCTCATCAAATTCTAAACATGGTTGAAAATATTCTTCCAAATATATGCAACAGACCAGGATTAATAAGCATTCCACCATCTAAAGCTGTCACATAAAATTGCACTTCTCCTCATAACCAAACTAGATTTTCTATATAAATTACACTGAACATCATCAACTCAGACACATTTGTACTAAGCACAGATTTATCTTTGAGCTAGTTATCCAATACTAACATGACACAGCTAATAAATTAAGACAGCTTTATGGGAGTTTTAACCTGAAATCTGAAGTCTACAGCAAGTAATAAAAGCATTAAAATCATATTTGCCTTGGATAATCTAAAAACATGAATTTTATCATATCTTTGTATGTACCCCGGTTTTAACATATTGTAGGACTGTAAATGGATAAGGATGTTCAAGGGTCTTATTTTAAGTCAAACATGGAAAACCTCTACCAGTGAAGAAAACTATGATATGAAACAAAGAGTGGCTGTATTATGATGTCAGTATAAACTACGATTTAATGTTATGGGAACCAGTCTAGGTGAGCCTTGGGCTTGCGTGCTGCCCCTCCCCCCTTTGCTCTGGAAGAGGGTGGAAGCTTTCATTCTCTTTTTGCCTAACCACAGTTTGTTGCTTCGTCCAAACCTGAACAAACTGTGGTTACTGTGAACTTTACTGAAACAAGCCAGCTTCAAAGCTTAGTTTATCAAAGAGTGACTTCTTTCAATTATTATTTTAAGAGGGAAATAAAAAGGGAAACTTACCAGGAATAATCCAGACTGGACAAACCAGACTGGATTGCTTAATTAAAGGATTCTAACGAATCAACTTGCTTCCAATAAGTTGCAAAGGGTTTACTCACTAGCTTGAGTGGGTGGCTGCCTTGTGTCAGACAAGCAGTCCTACACAGCCTTTTTATCTCTAGTCGGCAATACTAGAACTAAGTATTCAGGTCAACGGAATGTGTCAGATAAGTGCTGTGACAACTCTGCTGCTGCTAACTCTTCTAAGCTATCTTTCTGGAGCACAAACTAGATGGAAAAGCCAGATGTTTTAAATCTCCAAAGCCTTGGCAGGGCTGTGCTGTGAAGCTAGCAGGCAACCAACTGGGAGGAAGGGAGCAGCTTGCTGGGAACAGCCCCCAAATTAACCTGTTTGATCTTTCACACATACCAAAGATCTTTTCCTGTTCTTCGAAAGCTCCTTCACACTGTCAGAGGTAACCACCACCAGACTTTGTTGAAGTTTTGTTAGAGATATAACAGCTTTGTTCTAAAGTTAGACTGTTCGAAAGAAACCATCATCCCCCCTCCCTATAAAGTGACCTTACTGTTGGAAACAGAAGGTTTCTGATGGCAAACAGTAGCCAGTAGTTATAAAGCAGATAAGTGTCTTCAGACTATATATAATCACACTTACTGAACTGGTGAATAAAACAATGATTAATTGCAGGAAATTTTTGCTGAAACGATGCTTCTAATCAGCTTTATATGAAGCTTTAAAATTATAATTTTATATGAAGCTTTAAAATTATAATTCAGTATGCCTTTCTATAATATTCTACTGTGTACAACATGTTTTGCCAGCCACCTTTGAGACATTCAGTCAAAAGGCCGGTAGTAAATATTTTAACAAAATAAACTGCTAGGATTTTCACAACATTAAGGGATAAACCTTTCAAGACCTAAGCACAACACCAAAGGTTCCCCTTTACTAATTAACATAGTAGCTGCAAAGTTGAATTCACATTCTTGTTCTAATATTTTTTCATTGCAATCATGCAAGTGAAGTAAGCCCCCTTTTTAGCTACCATGAAGCTGTAAATGGCAATTTATGTCCTTATTAAAAGAAGGCCTGCACAATGTGAAAGATAGGCTATGCTGCAGACATTCCTCCATAAGCTTGATAAATCTCAGTTTTTCCCGCATGAGTAAAACAACAAAAAAACTGGGGAGAGAGGTGGGCTATCAAGCACCTGATTTGTGTTGGTTCCAGATTTTGGGGGACCCTTCAGAAAAAAATGCCCTGCTGGCTCCTTCTCTGAATGGATCCATATCTTCACCACTGCTGCCCATTTCCTTGTCCTCTCCTATGGCCCCCATCCACACCACTAGCCAGAAGGGCAGGCTCCTCCAACTCCTCCATCCAGCTCTTGCCAACACTTTGAGAGGCAGAAATAACAGGAAGTAACAGCACAGCAGAGGAGGAAGGCTAGGAGGTTCCTGGAGTTAGCAGTGGACCTCAGAAGCTTTCCAGCAAAACCAATCCCTGGTGCTAGATCTGAACATGACTAACCATCAGGTATGACTGGTAGGAAGGCATGCTGCCATACACCTGACCACTTTGCATCAGCATCACTGCCCCTTGCTGGGATGAGGGCAGGGGAGCAGGAACTTGAAGCACTGTGGGCACACCAGCAGGAGTGTCAGATTGGCTCTGGTGGTATGCCTGCATTGCCTGACCTCACTGCCAATCTGCTCCACCCCTGCACCATCCAAGTATGTGGCCGCAACATCAGTGACAGGAGACCCAGTCTGCATTGGTACCCTTCCGCAACAGTTGCTCCTACCAACCAACCATGCATGCATGGCTAGTGGATTGTGTTACATATGCACAAGCCATTGTTGATACATAACAGAAGCTTAGAGTACATAACTAGTGAAGTGACCGAGTCCAACTCTAACTATTGCTACTCACCCCAATCTCAATTCTGGCATGGGGTTATACTTCCAAATTAACTCAAATTATCTACTGTTCTACTTAATCTGCATGAGCAAGCATCTAGGGCAAATCATTCCTGGCAAATATTTCAAGACTATCTCTCTGTGTGTGTTTGAAAAGAACCTCATTATTTACAAACACACAAATGCTCAGTAAAATTAAGTACAATCCTCCTGGCTCCATACTCCCTCCAGTCAGTCTTAAATTAATTTTTATAGTATCAAACTAAACAACTTTTTAAAAAGTCAATAAAAGCCAATGTTTTCTTCTTCAAAGAAGCAATGAAAAATATCCTGTTGACGGTGCCAACTAGGAAAGAGCTTTATTCTGTACGGGACAATAAGTTACTATGGTAGAAAAATGCCTAGCAAAAAAGAACACAGCTCTTGAGATAATTAAAGTGCTTTAGACCACTAGCCAATTGATTTTCTCCTTGTAAAGGTAGCTCAATTGAAATGTTCAGAATAAATCATGTGTTAAAATTATCTTCTAAAGTAAGAGCTGAGTGCATATTGATTAATAATTATTTGCACTAACAGACTCAACTAAGGCAATGCCATCAATTACTCTAAAAATCTGTGAGATCAATCACAATGGAATCAGAGTTAAAAGTTTCTCTATATTTCTTCCCGGATTTTAGACCTGCAATTCAGTGTGACAGCCATTTATAACTTGGGCCCTAAGGGCAGCCTGACTTTCCGATCCTGTGGTGTCTGAAGCTCAGGTTTACAAACCCTCTTAGCATTTTAGTTACACAGCACACATTTCCCCATTGAGTTTAAAAGCCTCATAAAACTACACTCCTATCAAAATGTTACATGAATGGGGGAACACAACAAGATCCCGCACAAAATGGTTGTGAGCCCTATAAGTATGCTGCAAGTGTTGCTACCACCCTCCCTTGGTCCACAGGAATCTAGGGTGAGGGTTTTGGTGTGATGTAGGAAATATTAATCACCTTTATATAATTTTCATACATTTAGTGAATGTGTGTGTGTGTGTGTGTGTGTGTGTGTGTGTAAAGCATCAAAGCAGCATGTAGGACTGGGGAAAAGTTTGATCCAGTTTTTATTTAAAGGTAAATCTGCCAAATTCACAATTCCTGAAACAATGTGAAAATTGAAATGCAGCTATCCCTTGAAATCTGCAGTCCAATTCTCCAGCTAAATGTATGCAAAAATGCACATACTAGTGTATAGCATGCATAAAAAGCATGTTAGTGAAAATAACATGAAAATGCCACTCTATTCTTTCTCTACTTCTCACATGCACACAGACACACTTGTGAGCAATTTTTACAACATTAAATTAGTCAATAACAGGTAAAACAGAGACACAGGGTGCTGATTCCCCCCCCCCAAGTGAACCCAGCCACCCTTCTACCCATCAGATCATCACCACATTTTGCCGAGCAGTGTATAATGAAATCATCTCCAAAGGCTAGTTTCATGATGCATGAAAATACTCTTCAATAAAGGCCTGGAATTCAAAGGCCTTATCCAGATAAAGTAGTATAAAAATTAGTTACATCTTAGGATCGATTCACAAGTCTATTTCTGCCATTGCAAAATGAAGTTGAATACATAATATCTGCTCCAATAATAGCCAAAATAAGATAATCAGATCTGGACTCCAAGTGGCAGTTCACTAGGCTGTTGCAATTAATTTATGGTACTCTCTGTTACAAGACACTTGCAATGGCCACAATTTTTTAGATGACTTAAGAAGGCAATTAAATACATTTTAAATTAAATACATTTATGGCAAATCCATAAATGGTGACTTGTCATGTTGGCTATATAGAACTTCTAGTTTCAGTGCAGTCTAGGTACTTCTACCCTGAATCCAAGCGACATCTGCATACATAAATGACTCATGTGGCAAAATGGGACAGGCCATCCCTGGCCTACAGTATACTTATGTAGCCAAAATGGCCTCCACCACAAACAAAAAGGTGATGTCAATTTATTGGGTGAAAGCCCTAATAGGGCAAAACATCCCCAAACAATCCGATGGGGACTGCAAGTGATCAGTGGCCTCAGAATGCTGACTGTCTGTGGGGAGAGAGTGGCAGAGAAGTGGGAAACTATAGGAGACTATAATGGAGCATCCTGGGGGAACCAGTATGGCTGGTTGGCTGGAATACTGAATAGGAACATTCCACACTGCAACTTGTTATTGTCGGTCCTAATTCAAAGCCATTACCTTTCATTACTAATCTCAAAAGTGTAAATCAGAGAAGGCCCAAGACATGATGATACAAATATAATAATCAACTAAATAATTTAGCATTTACTTCCCTTTAATGGCATGTCAACATCTGCCCCCTGAAGCAGGATACTTTGCTCTGCCTAATGGTAGGGCTGGATTGATGAAAACTCTGACCTGGAGAAGTGCTCTCAAAGCTCTTCAGAAGAGAATGGAAATATCAATAAAGAAATGAACCTTCTTTGGTATGCAGGCAAATACTTATCTATAAACTGAGCCAACTATTTCTTTCAACTGAGGGCTCTCATGTGAGTCCTAATGTTTCTTTACCTTAATTAAAAGCACACTCCTCTCACACTGTTTTAATTTTATGCTTTTTTTACACTTCTAAGCATACCGGTAGCAAAGACTGCTTATTTACACTTATCTACACAATTTGCAGGAAATGTTGAAGAAGTGAAGAAACCAAAATAAATTGCAAATCCATTCTCCCCACACCCACAGTCTTAAATAGATATGTAATTTCTGTGAAACACATCACAGTTTTGCTTACATGCTGTACTTACAAGTTTGCAGTGGATATTTGCATAACAGAAACATTAAGTGATTTCAAAACAGTTCTTTTTCTACAGTGTGTTAAGAGAGAGAAGAAAGTACTCCATTATCAACTAAAAACAGATAGATAGAAAGTTTCCTTTCAATGAAGAAAAGCAGAGCTCATTTAAACAACTTGTTCCTCATAGGAAATGTATCACCAAAAAAGAGGACACAGATCTGCATAAAATGTGCATATGCATACACAAAGAGAGATAAGTGCTATAATTTAAATAGAAACACACCATGTATCATCATAGCATTACAAGACCATAGCTACATACACACCATAATTTAAGGAACATTTGAATAGTTTGTTTTTTTGCCTCTGAATGGAGGACTTCCAAAGAAGCGCTTAGTATCCTGGGTGAATGACTCTGATGATTATCAAATAAAGAAGCACCTTCCCAAAGAAAGCATCAACAGGCTACTGATGTTCAGTGGACCACCACAAGCTACCCCACTTACAAAAACAAAGCAAAGCATGATTAGTTAGTCCTAATCTTGCAAATACAGTGGTGCCTCGCAAGACAAAATTAATCCGTTCCGTGAGTGTCTTCGTCTAGCGGTTTTTTCGTCTTGCGAAGCAACCCTATTAGCGGCTTAGCGGATTAGCGCTATTAGCGGTTTAGCGGCTATTAAAGGCTTAGCGGCTTAGCGGCTTAGCTGCTAAAAGGCTATTAGCGGCTTAGCGGCTTAGAAAAAGGGGGGGGGGAGCGAAAAAAAATCTCAAAACTCGCAAGACATTTTCGTCTTGCAAAGCAAGCCCATAGGGAAATTCGTCCTGCGAAGCAACTCAAAAACGGAAAACCCTTTCGTCTAGTGGGTTTTCCGTCTTGCGAGGCATTCGTCTTGCGGGGCACCACTGTACCTGCTACAGGGCTGAGCCCAATGAAGGGGATTTTACATTAGACCGACTGGTGCAGGGAGGAAGCCATTAAGTAAATGCATATCAATGCAAAGGGAGAGCCAGGAATAGAAAGATGGTGATGATTCTATTATATATATATTAATAGTATAAATTGTTTTCAATGGATATGAGCTGCCCTGGGGGCTGAGATTGTTGAAGGGCAGGATATAAACATTTTAAATAATAACTAACCACAGACATAAAACTAATCACAAGCATTTGTAGGAAAGTTATGAAGATCACACACTGCAAGAAGAACTGTTCATAAGCGGTTGATGCTGATGCGTAAGGGAAGCAATCGTTTTGAATAACGCCACAGTATAGACCTCAAAGCAAAGCCCCTTAGCAATGAACTAGCCCTGTAACAGGGGGAAGCAGCAGATCTTTCTATGGGTGCGGCGGGGGGGGGGGGGAGATTAGCCAGAAAAGTAAGGATTAATACAATTGTTAATGAGTATAATTTTAGAGGGGTTTTTTGTTCAAATATACATGTACTTAGTTTTTCAAGCATCTGCCCTTTCCTTAATAAAACTTATTAGCCTGAATTAATATCACGGTGATCTTAAGAACTGCCTGGATCTTGTCACCACCAGCTATCTCTGTAGTCAGCTGATTTTCCAAACAATTTTCTATCTCACCTGAGACCTCCTCAGCCCTTTAAAATCACCTTTTAACATTACTTAGCTTTGCACATAATATTTTCTACACTGCCCTTCAATTGTCCTATTTTCCCGAATCACTTTGAATTCACTGTGATAAAATTATAGATTTTATTCTATTAAAATCTATTAAAGCTACCTACAGACTCCAGAAGAAGCTTCATTCCAAAATTGTAATGGATTTTAGAAGCAGCAGAAACTTGGATTTGAACCTGGATCTCCCTAGAAATACTCCCAACATTCCACCCCAGGTGTGGGGAACCTTTGGCCATTCAGAGTTTGCTGAACTATAATTCTCATTAACTCTGGCCATTGGCTATGCTTGGGCAGATGAGAACCATAGTTCAGTAATGTCTGGAGGGCCAAGGGTTCCCATACCTGCTCTAACCACTATACCACATTGGCTTTATATTACCATATAGGATTTGGGGCCAGCTATCCAGTCAGCCAAAAGAAATTTGGAATAGTTTAGAATTAATCCCCCCCCCATTACTTTCTCATGTAAAACAGGGAAGGAAGAGGAAAAAAAGGAGAAGTGAAAGGAGAAGGGGAAAAGAGAAGCAAATAGATGCAATGCTACAGCTGAGCTTCCTATTTCTGAGCCACAAAAGAATGCTCTAAGAAATGGCCCCCAATATGTTTCTGCTGAAATAGACATTTCCCGCAGTTGGCTATAAAATTTTGTATGGACTTTGATTAAAGATACCTGTTGTCATAGTAATTAGGGGAAGGCTGTTCTGACCAATGAAATTTGTTTTAGGGGTCCACAAGCTGTCCATGCATTCTGTTATCCAATCATATTACTGAAAAGGTAAAAGTGTCTTGAATTTTGTATTCGGGGTCCAGAATTTGGAGAATCCCTCTGGATCATTTATTATTGCTGCAGCCTGCAATAAATATGATCTCTTTACACAACACTGCTGTCTTTATTTGGCTAAAGAGAACCAGCATATTTCCAGACCCCTTTTGTAGGGTAACAAAAAGAGAACATTTTCTTCCTCCTATTATATTCCATTTGCTGGAGATTGTTTGAAATCTAAGGGTCTAACCCTAGAATAGTAGGAATTTCAAAACCACAGGAAGTTTCAGCACATTCAGTGAGACACTGTAAAGTCTACTTTGAGAGAGCTGCCATTTTCCCCATTTTAAAGAGTCCTAAACACATTGTAAGCCTTTTGCCTTAGATCGTGCACTCCAGAAAAGCACCCTCAGCACCAGATGGTTGTTGCTCATCCTTCAGGGAATGGGTCCCTTCTAAGGAATCATTTACCCCTTCCTATGAGTAACACCCTCTTTCCCTTCCTCATACTCTGCAAGCAGGAAAGCTATCTTCCTGGTAGTGGTACAAAACTATAACATTCCTGAAGGCCTCATCCACCAACCCTCTGCCTCTCTTAGTTTTTCCTTGTCAGCCACCTCAGCCTCAAAGGCATGAATCATAGAATCATAGAGTTGGAAGAGACCACAAGGGCCATCGAGTCCAACCCCCTGCCAAGCAGGAAACACCATCAGAGCACTCCTGACATATGGTTGTCAAGCCTCTGCTTAAAGACCTCCAAAGAAGGAGACTCCACCACACTTCTTGGCAGCAAATTCCACTGTCAAACAGCTCTTACTGTCAGGAAGTTCTTCCTAATGTTTAGGTGGAATCTTCTTTCTTGTAGTTTGGATCCATTGCTCCGTGTCCGCTTCTCTGGAGCAGCAGAAAACAACCTTTCTCCCTCCTCTATGTGACATCCTTTTATATATTTGAACATGGCTATCATATCACCCTTTAACCTCCTCTTCTCCAGGCTAAACATGCCCAGCTCCCTTAGCCGTTCCTCATAAGGCATCGTTTCCAGGCCTTTGACCATTTTGGTTGCCCTCCTCTGGACACGTTCGTTTGTCAGTGTCCTTCTTGAACTGTGGTGCCCAGAACTGGACACAGTACTCCAGGTGAGGTCTGACCAGAGCAGAATACAGTGGCACTATTACTTCCCTTGATCTAGATGCTATACTCCTATTGATGCAGCCCACAATTGCATTGGCTTTTTTAGCTGCCGCGTCACACTGTTGGCTCATGTCAAGTTTGTGGTCAACTAAGACTCCTAGATCCTTTTCACATGTACTGCTCTCAAGCCAGGTGTCACCCATCTTGTATTTGTGCCTCTCATTTTTTTTGCCCAAGTGCAATACTTTACATTTCTCCCTGTTAAAATTCATCTTGTTTGTTTTGGCCCAGTTCTCTAATCTGTCAAGGTCGTTTTGAAGTGTGATCCTGTCCTCTGGGGTGTTAGCCACCCCTCCCAGTTTGGTGTCATCTGCAAATTTGATCAGGATGCCCTTGAGTCCATCATCCAAGTCGTTGATAAAGATGTTGAATAAGACCGGGCCCAAGACAGAACCCTGTGGCACCCCACTAGTCACTCTTCTCCAGGATGAAGAGGAACCATTGATGAGCACCCTTTGGGTTCGGTCAGTCAGCCAGTTACAAATCCACTGAGTGGTAGCATAGTCAAGACCGCATTTTACCAGCTTCTTTACAAGAATATCATGGGGCACCTTGTCAAATGCCTTGCTGAAATCAAGGTAGGCTACATCCACTGCGTTCCCTTCATCTACCAGGCTTGTAATTCTGTCAAAAAACGAGATCAGGTTAGTCTGACATGACTTATTTTTCAGAAATCCATGCTGACTATTGGTGATCACAGCATTCCTTTCTAGGTGCTCACAGACTGTTTGCTTAATGATCTGCTCCAGAATCTTCCCTGGTATTGATGTCAGACTGACTGGGCGGTAATTATTTGGGTCCTCTCTTTTCCCCTTTTTGAAAATAGGGACAACATTTGCCCTCCTCCAGTCTGCCGGGACTTCGCCTGTTCTCCAGGAATTCTCAAAGATGACTGCTAGTGGTTCTGAGATCACATCTGCCAGTTCTTTTAATACTCTTGGATGCAGTTCATCTGGCCCTGGAGACTTGAATACATCTAAACTAGCCAAGTATTCTTGTACAATCTCCTTAGTTATTCTGGGCTGTGTTTCCTCTGCTGAATCATTTGCTCCAAATTCTTCAGGTCAGGCATTGTTTTCTTTATCAGAGAAGACTGAGGCAAAGAAGGCATTGAGGAGTTCAGCCCTTTCTGTGTCCCCTGTTTGCATTTCACCATCTTCTCCTCTGAGTGACCCCACTGTTTCTTTGTTCTTCCTTTTGCTACGAACATACCCATAAAAGCCTCTTTTGTTGCTTTTAACCTCTCTAGCAAGCCTGAGTTCATTCTGTGCTTTAGCTTTTCTGACTTTGTGTCTACACGTGCTGGCTATTTGTTTGAATTCCTCTTTGGTGGTTTCCCCCCTTTTCCATTTTTGTACACATCCTTTTTAAATCTTAACTCAGTTAAAAGTTCTTTAGATAGCCACCCTGGCTTCTTTAGGCACCTTCCATGTTTCCGTCTCATTGGTATTGCCTGAAGTTGTGCTTTTACTATCTCCCTCTTAACAAACTCCCAGCCATCATGAACTCCCTTTCCTTTTAGTATTACTGTCCATGGGATCTCACCCAGCACGTCCCTAAGTTTTATGAAGTCGGCTTTCTTAAAGTCAAGAAATTGAGTCCTAGTATGCTTAGCTGCTCCTTTCCGCTGTATAGTAAACTTCAGAAGAGCATGATCACTCGTGCCTAATGATCCTTCCACTTCTATCCCACTAACCAGGTCATCAACATTGGTTAGGACCAGATCTAAAATGGCTGTCCCTCTTGTTGCTTCTCCCACTTTCTGGACAATGAAGTTGTCTGCAAGGCCAGTGAGGAATCTGTTTGACCTTATGCTCTTGGCTGAGTTTGACATCCAACAAATATCCGGGTAATTGAAGTCCCCCATTACTACTATCTCCCTTCCTTTTGCATGCTTGGCCATCTGTTCCAGGAAGGCATTATCTATGTCCTCCGTTTGGCTTGGGGATCTATAGTAAACTCCCACAATGAGGTCACTGTTATTCTTCTCTCCCTTGATTTTGACCCAAATACTCTCACTTTGGCTTTGAGGTTCTAAATCTTGGATCTCTTCACAGGTATACACATCCCTGACATATAACGCCACTCCTCCTCCTTTCTTGTCTGGTCTGTTTCTCTGAAATAGATTGTATCCCTCTATTATTACATTCCAATTGTGGGACTTATCCCACCAGGTTTCAGTGATGCCTATTATGTCATATTTAGTTTGCTGTACCAAGAGCTCAAGCTCATCTTGTTTATTTCCCATGCTTTGCGCATTAGGCATGAACTTGTTCCCAGAGAGTAAGGAGCTTTTTGGACTGAGGACACTCAGGCACACCCTCTTAGGGAGATGAAAATCCATTTTCTATTGCTGTTTCTTGTGTGGGGGGGTTTGTGCATGAGTGTGTGAAGGTATAAATGAGAGCTCACTCTATTGGAAGTAGTGAAGCAGAGTGTGTACAGCCTGCAATAAAGAAAAAAGAAAATACTAATCCAGATTTAAAGAAAAGTATGCCGAAAAGGGCAAGTAGATAAATAGGTACCAGTCTGGCGGGAAGGTAAACAGTATTTCCATGTGCTGCTCTGGTTTCGCCAGAAGCAGCTTAGTCATGCTGGCCACATGACCCAGAAAAACTGTCTGCGGACAAACGCCGGCTACTTCAGCCTGTAAAGCGAGATGAGTGCCGCAACCCCAGAGTTGTCTGCAACTGGACTTAACTGTCATGGATCCTTTACCTTTACCTTTTTAGAGTTACCATATTTCAAACAGTGAGTTTTTTTGAGCTATTTTTCTTGGGGGAAATGGCAAAAATCCAGATTTCCCCCGATATTTGTCCATTTGCCCAATTTCTGCCCAGACACTGCTGCCTACTGCAGTATTCCGGATATGTCCGGGAAAACCAGGATGTATGACAACCCTAGGAAAAGTGTATTGATAGGCACTAGGGATGTCACGAGCATTAGCCAATAGGTGCCTGTGACATTTCCACACACTATGAGCAAAACACATTATTAGTTTTGGTAGGACACCTCACGTCTCATAAAAGTGTTTCATAAAAAGCCACATTTTGTGACTTTTGTTGGCATGGTTCAGTACCTACATAATGCAAAATTTCATTGTACATCTGACATATGAAACTTCCAATTACAGATGGTCTTTCAACATGCGATATGACATGGCATAAGCAGATAATGAATTCAGGTTATTCCAGTGTCTCCAATATATTTTTAACATGCTGGCAATGGAGAAAGGCTAGGGACAGGGCAGTTTATTCCTGCTTACTCTTGTACATTAAAAGATAGTGCAAGCCCATTAATTTTCATAATCGTATTAAAGGGTAGCAATAAAACTTTTCAGTGACTCAAGGGAAAAGTTGCTTAAGATGGTAAACTGTAATTAAGCAAAACCATTGTACCTGCATCATTATAGCAAATGCTAAGAGTAATCGGAACCTAGGGAGAACCAGTAGGAAGAAAGAACATGCTACCATTAAATGCATTTGCATCATAAACATGCTTTGTCAACAGCAGCCTAAAGCAAAGTGTAATCAATTTAATTTCATGTACAATATCAGCTTCCGATGGAAATCAGCCTAGCAGGCTTACAGTTTTTATTCCTCATAGAAAATGTGTTCCCCACCCACCATCATAGCTTCAGTGTTTAGTAATACAGTACGGACATGTTCCCAAAAGTGCTTCCCAAAAGAAGTCATGTACCACATGTTAAAGAGTCACATGAGATAGCAGACTTAAGTTTTCTAAGGAGTATGAAGCTGATTTAGATTGATCCAAACCCCTTCTGCCTTTGTTAACCAGTAACAGGCAGGGGAGACCAGGAAATTCCTGCACCCTGCTATAAGAACAGTGCTGCTGGAGGAAGAGGGGGAAACCAGTTCTATGCATAAAGCATTATTTTACTTTGAATACTAGGAAAGGTCAAGAGATTGCACTTGAAAGCGCAGGAAAGGCTTCTCTGGGGAATAAAAACTACAGGCACACAATGTTGATTTTCATTGGAAATAAGCGGATGATGCAACCCCATTTAATGGTAGCATGTTCTTTCTTCCTACTGAACTTCCCTAGGCTCAAATTACAGTACTCTCGGCATTTGCTATAATGAGGTAGGCACAATAGTTTTCCTTAATTACAGTTTACCATCTTAAACAGGTAGGAGAAGTCAGATCATGCTGAAGGTGATTTGTTGGCATGGGTTGCGATGCTTAACATGGTCACCATTCACCACTGGTGGACAGGAGTTGGTAGGAATGGAATGACAAGGAAGTGCCTATCTGCACTGCTCTACTGGCTGGCTTGAAGGTACTGTTGTAGTACAGGTGCCTATCAGTGATAGGGAGCCGAGCTAAGAGATTGTAGCTATCAGCAAGTGAAAGAGGGTGCATGTGGAACCCAAGCACACCTTAAAGGCTTTGTAATCCTCAGTAACTCCCAGCTATGCCAACCTTCCTGCCAGGGACCCAACTATACCATCATGGTCAGCCAGAAGCAAGACCACCACCATCAGTGCTCCCATTTTGTTTGCTTACCCGCCAGCCTGCACAGTGGAGAAATCAAGGATTCACATGGGGGTGTAGCTGCTCAAGAACAGTGATTCTACAGTGACTTACACCACTGATGGATCTAGTTCAGTTCTGGTTACACTTATGGGCAGTGAGTCTCTATAGTTTCATACAGGAATCGTTCCCAGCCCTTTCTAGACTCACCAGGAACTGAGTCTAGGATCTTTTGCATACAATGCATGAGCTCTACTTTTGAGTAATGACCCTCCTACTCCATGCATAGTCTGCATTATGCTCTATATTTCATAGAATTTGTTTGTGTGTTGTGTGCATGTTCATGTATGTGTGTATGACTAAAGTGAAAGCATTTTGTGTTTCCTCCTTGCTTAATTCCTTCACCGGAATTCCTTTTCTCCAGCACTGTTAATTCCTTGACCATGTAATACACATGTGGGACTTGATCTTTAGCCTTGCTCAATTATTTTGTTTTACATGTGGATTATTCTCTACTTTTTATAGTACAACTTGTAGCCTGGTTCATGTTGTTATCTGTAAGGTAAAGATAAAGGAACCCCTGACCATTAGGTCCAGTTGTGACCGACTCTGGGGTTGCGGTCCTCATCTCGCTTTATTGGCCGAGGGAGCCGGCGTACAACTTCCGGGTCATGTGACCAGCATGACTAAGCCGCTTCTGGCAAACCAGAGCAGCGCATGTAAACACCGTTTACCTTCCCGCTGGAATGGTACCTATTTATCTACTTGCACTTTGACGTGCTTTCGAACTGCTAGGTTGGCAGAAGCAGGGACCGAGCAATGGGAGCTCACCCCATCGTGGGGATTCAAACCGCCGACCTTCTGATCGGCAGGTCCTAGGCTTGTCCCTGTTGTTATCTGTAGTGACCTGATATAATTTGCAGGTGTCATTACCTGAGGGCAGGGGACTTATAGCTACTTGCAAGAGTCAAATTACATAAATGAATGACATATTTTCTGCAGCTCTTGTCCCAGATCCATTCAGACACTTCCCCAGATCCTTTCCCAGTAACAGAAATTTATATTTCAATCAGGGGTTCTCCCAATGTCAAGTGATGAAACCTAAAGCACACTTAGGGTTGTGTCATGAAGTGAGCAGATTTCTATAACAGACAGGGCCAGCTCTTCCATTAGCTGCTTCAGCCAACTAGTTTTGGGTGTCATGGAAGGGCAGCAAATTGTTGGCAATCTCAGTCATTATTAGCATATTTTTACTGCCAGGGAGAGAAGAGGAGATTGTGGGAATTTGTGCCTCATAACTGTCCTTTGCTGATTTGACAGGGGGAGCCCAATCTTGGTCTGGTGCTGATGTTTGTAGAATGGTCCACATTCCTAAACATCTGCAGCACAATTTATATTAGCATTATGGTAAATTCAGAAACCTAATCAAGTTGTAATCATTCACTGCAATCATTCATTGTTTTAAGACCTACAATATCCCGCAATGCAAAACAAGCAAAGGCAACACTAAATAAGAAATTAAATGGTTTTGTGGAACCCTCTGAGGATAAGATAATTCAATGCCTAATATGCACATATTAACAAACAAGGGACTTCCAATGTGCAGCTGTTATTGATTTCTGAAAGCTTATTGTTATGAAATTTTAAATGTTCAGTCATTTGTTAGTGCTTGCTGAGCACCACTAGTATGCTTGGCACAATATCCTCTATATGAAGAACATTTACATGCACTTAAATACTTACGTCTAGCATTACGATGTGATTACTATTATTAATCTTAGTATCCAAGTAAAATATTGTCTGGACATGGCCGATTACAGCTCTCTTTTGGAAGACTGCCGTAGGGTCTTTGGCTTCTATTTCAACCAGCATTAGCAAAAGCAGAAGGCATTTAGAGTAATATTTTACAACTATCATTTCAGCAAATGCTACAGAAGTCCTGCCAACAACTGGAATGCCTCTAAGTTCCCTGGCGCACCCAAACTTTGAGCAAAGGTTCTTTATTCTGAGTCACCATGATCACACCATTTCTAAGATGCTGTGGACTACAATTATAAGAATGGATGTGTGCATGTGAGGCTCATGCTTTCTTCTACTCCTCTTATTTTTACAGTTTGAATGGGTTCTAAAGAGTCTTGTTTGTGTAAACTACCTCCTCTCTTGGGAATTCCTGTTTCCCTTAGAAAATCAGATACCTGGCTTACTGCCTCTTGTAGTTCTACCTAGGCAAGCTATGAAAGGTAAAGCACTAGTTCTCTTACTCAGTGAAAGGGGGAGAAATTGTGTGAATGACAGCTGTGTGATATTGTGGGTTGGCTTGTACTGAGGTCATACATCTTTTTCAAACATGGGGAAAGGAAGGGGCTCACAAACCTAATTCTATACTACATAAGGGCCTAATTCTGCACTACATAAGGGGCATTGACAACATGTGAGACAGGCAGACATGGGATAGAGAACATAGCAAGAGAAACAGATGAAGCAGGTATCTGACAACCCACTGATTGATTGCAGGACTCAGTAATTCTGCTTAGGGTATAAATTCCTACACTGATCAGGTAGCCAATCTTTTTTTGAATGACAACATCAATATGAGACAACTCTTAATGTAGATTCTCATGCTCAAACCTAGCCACTGAGTGATCTCTTAGTCATGGCATCTTTCCAAATCTTGGACTATAACTCCCATCAGCTCTTGCCAGCATAGCTACTAGTCAGGGATTATTGTAATGGTAGTACAAATAATCTGAAGATAACCAGCATAGGGAAGCCCATCCCATAGAAAGCAAGCCACATACTAAAGGGTGAAGAGACCTGGTATATTCAGCCTATGGAAAAGAAGATTATAAAGGCAGGAGATCACTGATATAAAAAGTAAAAAAAATACTAAGGACAAGACCAATGTCCAGTGTTTCCTACTCAGGAATAGGTTAAGCAGCAATGGCCTCAAACTGCAGGAAAATGAATTTAAAAATTAAGGAAAAACAAAGTGTATTTAGTTCTAGGGGGAAAATCTTATAATGGCTAAATTCATTTTGGAATTGCCTCCCTAGGTTTGAGGATACATTTTGGGGCTCTTGCCTTCTCTTGCCTTCAGGCCTTTTCAACTCTGTAACTTTGAAAAAGCCAAGCAGTTTCTTCTTTCCTCTGTCCCTTTTTAAGTTGGAAAGAAAGCACAACGAAGATTGTGATATGATAAGCATCATCCTGAAATGTCACTGAAGACTCCTTCAGTGACATTTCAGGATGATGCTTACCTTATTGCAATCCTCGAATTGCATGAGAGACCATTTCCAAAACCAACCATTTCTACAGCAATTGGGTGCACTTTAATATATCACTCCCATTTTATACTCAGAGAAAGTTGAAGACAATATACTTCCATTTCAAAAGGTTGTGTGAATGCATATCCAATAGTAGGTTGCAAAAGGTTAAATTTAGAAACTGAGCAATTGAGAGTATCATTGCAAACACTGTTACACTTATGTGCACATACATTACAGCTGATGACAGTGTAAGCCAAACAATACATTTGCAAAGTCACCTTCTTACGTCAACAGTACTGTACTCTCTTTCGGGATAGTTTGCCACCATGTAGCAATGGCAGCTTCAAAGCTAAACACAGTTTTCTTTGTGCACATAGGAAAGATTGAGGGGATTACAGTTTGTCAGATTCAATGAGGGAGAGGGCAGGATGAGTTTGCAGTAGCTGAGGCAAAGGGCATGTGTAGCATAGTACTGCTATGGCCTTATCCCTGGGCTGCTAGAGTTGCCCTATCCATCTCTGTCCATTGCAAAGAAGCTGGATATCATGAGACCACCATGCTTGCCAGTGACTTTTATTACATATTTTGAGAAGAAGAAAAAATCCATCTGTTTGCTAATTGCAGTGAGAAAGCATTATTGTCTATCGTATTACAAGCTCAGCCTGTCTCGTAATGAGGAATAGAGAGCTCCTTCCGCCAGTGCTTACTTTCCCCAACAACAATAGACATAATTAACAGCAAAGCAGACAAGATTAATTCCACCCTGTGTTAATCCACCTCCATTCGGATTGGCTCCCTTGATTAACTGCATATGGAAATAAGGGCAGTAAGATGTCAGGAAAGCCCCAAAGATTTGACAGACTCCCTAGGAGACTCCCTCAGAGGGAGCGTGCGGAAAGATAAGGAGTGCAAAAGGTGGCGGTTTCAAAGCCTTATTAAAATGCTTTAAAACATAAATAAATTAAACCATTAACAGCTAAGATTCCAGTACAACAAATCTATGTAAGTTTGTAAGATCATGCATCCTACTGAAATCCTGCAACAGTAGCATAAGCCAAAGATAAAACGTGAAACTTTTAACTGACAATTAACTTTGTGGATCAGATTCCCCCCGCAGTGGTCTAAATGTTTCTTTTGTACTTCTAGTTTTAATCTCTGTTCACAGTAAATGTTATTTATTAAACGCCTGTCTGCCTCAGATGTTCCATTTGCCTTCCATACACACAAAAAAGCAATAAAACCAATTAACTTCCCATTAAAAGATAACCACCCCAAAACCATGCTAATAAAATGCCAAATCACATTTTAAAAACATACAGATTAAGCTCCCGTCGTCTTGTGATATCAGCCTCTATTCAATAGGTCAAACCGTGTGTGTTTTTAATGTGGTACAAGCATAATTATAGCTTGATAATGCTTCTTAAAGACACATTACAAGTAATCAACACTACTAACATTGGGAGGTGTTGAATATATTAGCTTGACCCTCCAGTGTTTCTACTCATACCCTGGCTCTGTCTATTGCCCTGTTCATTACCCCAGCCCGTGGAAGACTTCCTCTGACATCCGTCTACAACAGGACTAAGGAACCTGAGGACCGGGGCCTGAGTGCAACCCTCCAGGCTTCTCTTTCTGGTTCCCCTGCAACATAATGTTCCTATATTCACAATTATATGCCTAGTTAGAACATTGGTTCCTCTAATTTGGTATTGCCAAAGGTGGGGGGTCTATGGTTTTTCAGATGTTGCTGGATTCCAACTCCCATCATCACTGACCACTCGCTGGAGCTGATGAGAGTTGGAGTCTGACAACATCTGGAGGGCCTTAGACTTCCCATCCCTGTTGTTTCTTGACCAGCAGTGGCTCTCTAGGGTTTCAAACAAGAGCCTTTCCAAGGAGTCCTCCCTGTGAAGATGCCAGGGATTCAAACTGGAACTTCCTCCAAGCCAAACAATTTCTCTCCCACTGACCTACAGCCCTTCCAGAGCTTATCAGCTTGAGGACTCCTACACATATATTTTTTTGCGGGGGTGTGGGGTGTGCCTGGGCATGCATCAATGTTTTAAAATAAACAATCAAACTGAGGAGGCAGTATCACAGAACAGTTTTCTCATATATATATATATATATATATATATATATATATATATATGAACCTTTCGATCAGCCAGTCACTGCCATCCACCCCTTTGTATCTTCCATGCAAATATGACTCTCTTCCCATGTTTACACACACAAAAAGGCATTCTGTGTGGCCAAGGATCCCAGTCCACCAGTAGTTGCTCCATTCCTCAGAACTGAACCAAGTAGATTAATACTTCCTCATTCAATGTTCAGGTTGTTTCCTGTTATTTTTAACAAGCGGGAGAGTCAGGAGTTGAAGTCAAAGTTCATTAGAAACCTATCTGAAAAGATTATATCCTAACACCTTCCCAAAATTTGGAATGGGGTGTGCATTATTACATTATTATTATTATGTTAAGTCCTGTGACACAAATGCTGCATTTTTGTCAGTAGAAATGGTGGAGGGGTTGACGGATAATGGTATTTTTCCCCTATTCAAATTATTTCAAAAGCAATCTCTCTCTCTCTCTCTCTCACACACACACACACACACACACACACTCCTTCCTTCCTTTCTTTCCATTCCCACTTAAGCTCTCTTGTTGAATTTGTCTGTAGCTCAAATCAGCTAATTATAATTCAAAGTTATAGATTTTTGGTAGGCCTTTGTAGGCAGCCAAAATTTGTGCTCACCATTGGAGCCATCCAATTCACAGCATTTTGTCTGTGCCATCATGCTAAATGCCATAGGCTTGCCAAAGGCCTCAAAAAGCCTCAAAAAGAGTAATAAGTTTTTCTCTCTGTGGCTCAGTGCAACTTCAAGAATGATTCACTGTTGTTTATTGTTCAGCTTTAAACTTTATATATATATACTGTTTGTTTGTTTTATTTATTTAAAAGCATGTATAAACCACTTAACATTTTAAAAATCTCTATGCGGTGTTCTAGTTATATTGATTTGTTATATATTTCCGCAAGTTAGCTTGGGTCACTTTTAGAGGAAGGCAAACTAAGAAATCGAATAAACGAAGCTGTCATTGGGGAATATCACAAGTCAAGAAACCAACTACCTAATTCTTCTTAAATATCAGTCAAACAGAAAGTTTATTCTGTAACATCCATTAACTTCATCAGCTTAGGGACAAACATGAAGGGAATAAAGCTACATGGCACCACAGTACACTTTCAGGTGACAAAAGAAAAAGCTTTTGGGGAATGGGAAATGTGCAGGTTTCATTGATTTCTGAAAAATTTGAAGAACAAGCTTATTATCCTCAGGTTCTTAAAACTAACAAGCCAGTCAACAGAAGGTGTAATACGCCACCTCTTGATTCATTGTTTAGGAATGTGGACCAAGCTCAAGAATTTCCCTGGTAAATGTCTTTTTCCTAAAGATAAAGACCGCTTTTCACACTGAGGAAAAGCTATCACAGGTAATTCAATTAAAGGTATTTCAATAATGGTAACAATAATAATTAATATGACAGTTTGGTTTTCAAAATGAATCACCACTTTCTAATAATTTTCACATCAAATCTCTCTTTTACCGAGAATGACATTTTCTTTAGAAATGAGGAAAATTAAAACATTGTTTTGGGCACCACTTGTAGAAATGCCCTAAAATGTTCATATTCATCTCTCTCTCTCTCTCTCTCTCTCTCTCTCTCTCTCTCTCTCTCTCTTTCTTTCTCTCTCTCTCATATGCACATACACACCGGCTCATTTAAGAAATATCCATTTTATTTAGGACAAAAAGCCACCTAAAACTAGGGATTTCTAGGAACTACTGTTGAATTGTAAGAATTCAACAGTAAGAATAATATAGAATTGTCTTGGGAATGTAGAGTGTGGGGGAAAGAGCACTGCCAAATGTATATGTAGCAATTTAGACAGCAAATGTGTTGCTTGAGTTTTAGCAGTCTTAAACACAGTGAGGAGCTTAACCTTATCTCCCGGTGCCACTGCCTTCCTTCAGTAATTGATGCTTGGAGACCCCAATTTCATATAAACCAGGCCACTATGTTATTGTATACAGCAATCTTACTGCTAGCAGAGGCAGGAAACTGTACTGAACCCAGATCAATAGACATGTCAACAGTAAGCTGCTTAATCTAATTCTGCCTATCTCATCTTGGAGCACAGAGTTTGCAATTTTACTGCAGAGGTCCCCTCTGGCAGGAAAGGGTTTGGAAAGTTTACTCTTAAGAAGTTGATGGGCGATATGCTTATCCTCCAGGCCCTTGACTGTTTATTCAGCAGAATGGCCATTCTAAATGTTTTATAAATGGCAGTAATGTAAACAAGGCACTTCCAAGTACTTTTAGTTATAAAAGCCATCAAGGATGATAGGCTTAGAAATGCGACTTTTAACACTACCAGCCAGTTGCAGGTCACAGAAAACTGCTTTTGTACAGAGACACCAAGTTAAAATAAACTGTGACAATCACAACAGTTTTCTCTCTCCCCTGCTCTGGAGGCATCGTGCCTCATTGTAAACACTTCTTGATGAATTACACTTAACTTGCTTCTGTTTTAAAGGCAAATAACAGCATATGCCTATATATTTTTATAAATGCCATAGAAATAGTACTGAATCATAACTGCTGAGCAGAGCTTATTTTTGTTAGGTTTGTACATGTGTAGACTGTACTCAGAAGTTGTGGCTAATGTGTTGAAGCGAAGAACAGAGTAAGCTGATGTGGTTCTGCCTTTCTCCATTTGTTTATCCTCCATGGCCATGCAGTCTAAACAGGCCTAGGGGGAATAATTTGTGATTCCTCTGTTTGTGCTTGCTGTGCAGGGGCAACACCATAAAAAATAATAATTTGGGGGAGTGAATGGGTAACAAAGACCATTAGGGGAGCAAGGACACCCACCCACACCTGGTTTATGCATAATGCTAAGCCCAACTATGGCTGCATGGATGAGCAAGCGTGCTGATAAATATTTGGAAAACTGACCACTTTGCTCCCCTTTCAGTCCTGCGGCTGTCAGGCTTCCGACAGCTAATTCCTGGTTTGATTTTAGCACTATGTGCAAACCAGGGTTTGTGGTTTGTCTCACTCCAAACAAACCACAAGATTTGTTCTCGGCTTACTGCTTGTTTGTTTGGGGAAGACAAACCACGAGCCCAGGTTTGCACATAATGATTGCTTGTTTAGGCTAAACCATAGTTTGGTTTAACTTTATGTGTGAACTGAGCCTATGACTGAATACCTGGGAAGCAGGAAATTTTATTGGGGTGTGTCAGGGAACTGCCATCGGAAGGAAGGGAAGTGAAAGGGCTCACACAGGTTGGGAGAGACTCAGCAGCTGAAGAGGGAACCAGTAGGGGGAGAGGAGCTGAGCTGAGGGAAAGGGAGCTGGAGGGATGGCTCAGAGACACTTCCAGCGAAAACAGTGGGGAGGTTTCAGGACCTCCTGTAGGGACACCCACTCCTCGCCGGAAACTGTCACGCAGAGAGTCCAGAAGACGTGTTTCCGTTAAGGAGCTTTTATGTTGGAAGCGATTCCGAAAGCAACCACTGTCGGAATCTGCCAGCGACTGACGGAGCCATGTTTAAGGGGCTCCGTTACAGACAGAGGTTTGCAAACTTGACCAAACTCTGAGGGACTAGGATTTTACACACAAGCAGCTCATCGTCCCATCACAGCATTCCGACAGTCTTCGTGAGCAGCTTGTGCAGGAGAAGGCATCATGAGCAACCCAGCCGGAACCGGAGAAGCAGGAGCTGGAGCGGGTCCAAGCCTGGAAGAAAGGTACCGGGTGTTGGAGGTCCAGCTAGCGCTGCAGACGGCGAGGCTTGAGGAGAGGAGGGCTCAGGATGCAGACAAAAAGGGGAAAGACACCCAGCTCGTCAGAAAGGTACCAGGATTGGTGCAGAAGTTTGGGGGGGAGCCCAAAGACTATCATGGCTTTCGGACAGAGATGCAATATGCCCTCAATCTGCAGTTTGATGAATTCCCTGACGAGGAATCACGAGTGGCTTTCGTGATTGGGCATCTTGAAAAGGGGGCGAGAGACTGGGTTAGACCCCTGATGGCAGCGAATAGTGACGTCCTAAAGGACACGATGAAGTTCTTTCGCGCCATGGATCTGATGTTTTCCAGCGATATTGAACAGGGAGTGGTCCGCAGACAGTTAATGGCTTGCAAACAGGGGAGCCGATCTGTCCGTGAGTACTGGACTGAGTTCACCATGTTGATCCATAAATTGGGGTGGGATCTATCGGCGGAACCCATTCAAATGCTCTTTGAAGAAGGGCTTTCTTCGGCTGTGAAAGACGAACTTTCCCGGGCGCCCAGGGCGGAGTCTATGGACCAGCTGACCAAATCAGCGCTGACCATAGGAGCGCGCCAGGAGGCGAGAGCATTGGAGAGGCGGGAAGGGAAGGGGGAACGTTGGAAGGAGTTCCGCATTCCAGACATTCCAGAGCCAACTTTCCCGCCGGCAGAGCCGATGGAAATCGGAACAGCGCGCGCGCGCGCAGTTTCAAAGCCCAGTGAGGGGGGAAAGAAGGAGGGAAAAGGCGCCCGGAAATGCTATCTCTGCCAACAGCCAGGTCACTTTGCCAGAGTCTGCCCCCAGAGGAAGGAATGGCAAGGGATGGTAGGAGCTGTGGAGGGAAGAGAGGAAGAAATACCGAAGCAAGTAAAAGCCAACGCCTGGCTGCCACCGTCGGGGCACAGCAGCCAGGCCAAAGAGCAGTGAAAGTGCCCACGCCAGAACCTCCTAAACCCGCCCTAGTGATAGAAGTGGCGCTAGAGCTGCCAAACGGACACCCTCTAAAGATAAAGGCGCTGTTGGACTCAGGCAGCTCCTGCAATTTCATGAGCAAAGAGTTTGCAGCTGAACACCAGATACAGACGATCCCTTTAAGCAACCCCCTGCAGGTGACCACGATCGATGGCAGGGAGCTGTTGGGAGGAGAAGTCAGCTTGCAGACCGTCCCAATGATAATGAAGGTGGCAAGGCACACCGAACTGATAGCGTTTAATGTGGCCACCTTGGGAGGAGCTCCCATTATATTGGGGATGAGCTGGCTAGCGTTACATGATCCGCTGGTGGGCTGGCATCAGAGAGTGGTTTCTTTTGGTTCAGCACATTGCTTAGAACACTGCAAAGAGGGAAAGGGTTTGGCAGGGGCCCAAGCCACCCTAGCAGGGACTGAAGTAACGGAGAACGTGAAGGTACCACGACAATACGCAGATCTCCGCGACGTCTTCAGCGAAAGGGAAGCTGACCAACTACCCCCGCATAGACCCTTTGACTGTCAAATCAATTTACTCCCTGGGGCACAGCTCCCTGTAGGCAAGCTGTACGCCATGTCAGACAGAGAGATGCAGGAGCTAAGAGAGTTCATTGACAAGAACCTGAAGAGAGGGTTCATCAGAGAGTCCAGGGCGGTGGGGGGCAGCCCAGTGTTTTTTGTGGATAAAAAAAACACGAACAAGCCGAGGCTTGTGTGTGACTTCAGGGCCTTAAATGCAGTGTCAGAACCAGTGGCTTTCCCTATGCCCAGGATTGACGACATTTTGACAAGGGTCAGGAAGGGAAAGATTTTTACTAAACTGGACCTAAGGGATGGCCACTCGGGGACCGGTCATAGAAGAAAGGGAATGCAGCAGCCATGTGGCAGAAATCCTCGACGCCAGATGGAAGGGGGATCAGGTGGAGTATTTGGTAGCGTGGGAAGGAGAACCGGAGTCAGAAAACACTTGGGTAATGGCAGAAGATATCAATGACGAGGTATTGATAGAAACGTTCCATCAAAGGTTCCCAAGGAAACCTCAGCCTGTGGAGAGGTTCCGGAGGGAATACTTTGGGACCACCGATGAGGAGGAGGAGTTGGAAGGATTCTCGGAATCGGAAGGGGAAGGGGAGATGGACTCTGAGGAGGAGGAGTACTTCGAGACCAGGAACCGCAACAGGTGGAGAGAAGTGTTCGGGACATCGGAAGATGAAGGAAGTTCATTCCGGGGTTTTGCCTCCTCACCGCCCGTAGAGGAGGGGGCGAGAGGGGATGAAGGGGGCCCTGGAGGGGAGGTGGATGTCAGGGAACTGCCATCGGAAGGAAGGGAAGTGAAAGGGCTCACACAGGTTGGGAGAGACTCAGCAGCTGAAGAGGGAACCAGTAGGGGGAGAGGAGCTGAGCTGAGGGAAAGGGAGCTGGAGGGATGGCTCAGAGACACTTCCAGCGAAAACAGTGGGGAGGTTTCAGGACCTCCTGTAGGGACACCCACTCCTCGCCGGAAACTGTCACGCAGAGAGTCCAGAAGACGTGTTTCCGTTAAGGAGCTTTTATGTTGGAAGCGATTCCGAAAGCAACCACTGTCGGAATCTGCCAGCGACTGACGGAGCCATGTTTAAGGGGCTCCGTTACAGACAGAGGTTTGCAAACTTGACCAAACTCTGAGGGACTAGGATTTTACACACAAGCAGCTCATCGTCCCATCACAGGGTGTGTGTGATGTTGGGGAATGTTAGCTGCCTTTGTTGTGTTTTGGGAGTCAACCCTTTTCTCTATATACAATATGAAGCAGATATTCATTTGCAATCCCCACCCCCTTCATATTTCCAGGAGATTAACAGCTCTTCCCCACATGCTCAAAAATTGGGACTTTCCAGCACATCGTGTCATGGTTGCTCAGAGATAATAGCCATGTCAAGCAGCATCCAGCAGCAGCATAGACAATGTTTGCAAGGGAAAACGTGGGGCAAGCAACTCTTTGAACACAAAGGAAGGCAAAGCCTGTGACTTGGTTTCTCAAGGAATAGAAAGGCAAAAAATGATGCCTTTGAGAACATGTAGTGCACATTTTAGTCATCCTACAGAAACATACTGTTCTTATTCACAAGTAAATAGGAAATTGTAATTGTAATTGTAACTGGCTGACTGACCAAACCCAAAGGGTGCTCATCAATGGTTCCTCTTCATCCTGGAGAAGAGTGACTAGTGGGGTGCCACAGGGTTCTGTCTTGGGCCCGGTCTTATTCAACATCTTTATCAACGACTTGGATGATGGACTCAAGGGCATCCTGATCAAATTTGCAGATGACACCAAACTGGGAGGGGTGGCTAACACCCCAGAGGACAGGATCACACTTCAAAACGACCTTGACAGATTAGAGAACTGGGCCAAAACAAACAAGATGAATTTTAACAGGGAGAAATGTAAAGTATTGCACTTGGGCAAAAAAAATGAGAGGCACAAATACAAGATGGGTGACACCTGGCTTGAGAGCAGTACATGTGAAAAGGATCTAGGAGTCTTGGTTGACCACAAACTTGACATGAGCCAACAGTGTGACGCGGCAGCTAAAAAAGCCAATGGAATTCTGGCCTGCATCAATAGGAGTATAGCATCTAGATCAAGGGAAGTAATAGTGCCACTGTATTCTGCTCTGGTCAGACCTCACCTGGAGTACTGTGTCCAGTTCTGGGCACCACAGTTCAAGAAGGACACTGACAAACTGGAACGTGTCCAGAGGAGGGCAACCAAAATGGTCAAAGGCCTGGAAACGATGCCTTATGAGGAACGGCTAAGGGAGCTGGGCATGTTTAGCCTGGAGAAGAGGAGGTTAAGGGGTGATATGATAGCCATGTTCAAATATATAAAAGGATGTCACATAGAGGAGGGAGAAAGGTTGTTTTCTGCTGCTCCAGAGAAGCGGACACGGAGCAATGGATCCAAACTACAAGAAAGAAGATTCCACCTAAACATTAGGAAGAACTTCCTGACAGTAAGAGCTGTTTGACAGTGGAATTTGCTGCCAAGGAGTGTGGTGGAGTCTCCTTCTTTGGAGGTCTTTAAGCAGAGGCTTGACAACCATATGTCAGGAGTGCTCTGATGGTGTTTCCTGCTTGGCAGGGGGTTGGACTCGATGGCCCTTGTGGTCTCTTCCAACTCTATGATTCTATGATTCTATGAAATGTGGGGCCCTTTCAGGGGACACAAAATAATTTTATGGTGAGAGGGGAGATTCAAAGCCCTGTTGCTTGATGTATTTAAGATTAAATTGCATACTTATTTAAGAGCACGTGTGGTTCCAAATTTATATTTCATAGTAGCCAGAATATGTGGTATGAAACACAAGGGTGAGACTCCCTCTTCTCCCTAAAATGGAAGCTCCTCTTTCTAATTTTCAGAAGGTATCCATTGCCTCCTCTTATTATACTTTGTCAACATGTACGTAGTTGGACAAAAAAAATGAATGCCGCTTCTTTTGTGATTTCTTCTGCAAGTCTGCACTTGCACTTGTATAATTGTTTTAGGAAACATGCAGGAGGGATTTATAATAATATAGATACTGCATATAATGCAGGTCTACCTTAGCCAGCTCATTGCCACCCACTCTATCCCCTGGGGCAGGGGGATGACTCAGCTGAATATCTGGATGGATTTGACACACATAATGTGGGCTTCATTCCAAATAATCCTTTGCACCCCCTTGAGCAATGGCCCTCTCATAATAGAGGCACATGTCAGCGATGTTCCAGCAACACACACACACATATATTCACCATTCTTTGGCAAGTGTTCATGGCCTCAAAATGCCTGGGGATTTTTAATTTAATATGGAGCAAATCCAAATTGTGTTTCTTCCCTAAAGGGTTCAAGGTTCCAGACAATTTTGAGGGACAAGTGCCACGGCTGACCAAGGCAGAAACTGTTCAATTGCCGTTTGCTCTGAAAATAGAATTAATGGCTTCAGTCCATAACAAACCTTTAAAATGCTTTGACAGTTACTTTATCACTGGAGAACAAGTGTAAACTTGTTTAGAGAGAAAGGATGGTGCTATGCTTAAGGCAATGGGCTTGAAATGAAAGAGAACTAGCTGCAGCACTGAGATTATGGGCTACTTCTCACTTCCCCGTTTGCACAGAATCATAGAATTGTAGAGTTGGAAGGGACCCCAAAGGTCATCTAGTCCAAAGCCCTGCAATGCAGGAATCTCAACTAAAGCATCCATGACAGATGGTCATCCAATCTTTAATTTAAAAACCTCCAACAAAGCAGAAAGAGACAGACAGACAGACAGACAGACAGACAGACAGATGATAGATAGATAGATAGATAGATAGATAGATAGATAGATGATAGATGATAGATGATAGATGATAGATGATTGATAGATAGATGATAGATGATAGATAGATAGATAGATAGATAGATAGATAGATAGATAGATAGATGATAGATAGATGATATGCCTTCTATTTTACAGGCCTGCTGCAAAACCTACCAGGAAAGTCAATTAAGTCAAACAATGCTGCTTCTAGTACATTCCACACTCTGTTATGGAAAACCAGAGTAATGGCTTCAATGTAGTTTGGAGCCAATCCAAAGAGCCCCTTTGTACACCCGACATGATAATGCACAGGCAGAGGGAGGGTTTTAGCTGTCTTTCCCAAACTTCCTTTCCTGCACTACATTTTAAAATCCCTAGGCTTTTAACAGCTGTTTGTGTAGAGTGTGCTTATCACGAGACATAGGGGGGTGAAGGGGGAAAGGACCTTGCTGTGCATATGGACTTCTCTTTTTATATCTTTAGAGTGGCGTAACATCTAAAGTCCAGTGAGAACATGCACACACACAAATGTCATGGGAGCTCGCTCTCTTCCTCTGCGTACGTATACAATAAGGAACATGATAGCTTGCTGAGCTTAGAAGGTATTTATTGCAAGGAAGCCCTGTTATTGTTCAATTAAAACACACACACAAATATGCTATGAATACTTTAGCTTGTTTTCACACTGAACCCTAGTGACTGAGGGTTCAGCCAATTTGTGTTGCTACGTAATGTAATCATAGGGAGGAGCAGGGAAGAGAGAACAGAGCAAATTACAACTCTGCAGCTCTTAGCAGTTCATGTAACTGAACCTGATGGCACGCCAGATGAACTGGGGGTATGGACTGGGTCAGGAAAGGAAATATGATAACAACAGAGTTGCCTCGAGCTGACCTAGTATATAACATGGGTCAGTTAGAACCCACGGAATTAAATTACCCGACCCACCGATGGACTGCTTTGTTGACATGTCCCACTGATTCCTATTGAGCATGGAAATACAAATCAGCTGGTCCCAGGGTACTAAGGATGCACACGTTTTGTTTTATGTATCTTACATTTTGCCTACATCAAATGGCTTGTTTAAAGTGACAGAAAATGTTCAATGAGAAGTAACTCAGGATCTTTCCAGCCAAAATGTTCTTATCTATTGAGTCTCCCTTCTCACTGCAGACACAAGGTTGCCAGTCTGTGTATACATACAATATGGAGCCAGATGGAGCAAAGGTCTGGCAAAATATAAGGTATGTTCCTAAGCTTCAACAACTGCTCAAGGGTGCCAAATGCTGATGTTGACACTGCATTCTGAGCGTATATATTTCATATCCTTTGTTCTTGGGAAGAGCAATTGATCAGTGATACAGCATCTGCTTTCCAATTCAATCCCTGGTATTTCCAGGTAGGACTGGAAGGGAATCTCTGCCTGAATTCCTAGAGATCTGCTGCCAGTCAGTGTGGACAATACAAAGTGAGATGGACCAATGGTCTGACTAGGTCTAAGGCAGCTTCCTATGTTTCCTAACTGCTTGACTGGAAATAAATGTGTATGCCAATTTTCTCCCACATTGCTCTTTTCCAGACTATTTAAGTGACAGGTAGCCCTTCTATAAGTTTCACATGATGCTTCTCCACGCTCTACTTGTGCTTTCCCCCCTTTGCCTGTATCTATTTCTTTCTGCTTGCCAGCGAATGGGAGACTATTTCTGGTATATTTCCCAACCAATGGGAGATTTCCCATTAATTCACACCATCCTCTTGTCCATGTTAAGAGAATGTATGTACACAGGAGTGACTTAAAGTGTCAGACACTCAAATTGAAAAACAGCTTTTGGTTTTAATCTTTTCCCTCTACCAGATGCTTCATTTTGCTTGTAGCTGAACTGAGATGAATGGTTTGCAAATTAAACGAAACATTTTTATGATTCACTTCAGTAGCTGGGTCTTTTTTTATATAAAAAAAAATATGCAAGGTTAAAAGTGACTGGCAAACCTTTTAAGGTTATTGAAACTAAATTATTAACGCTGTGTTTCACCTTTCTTTTGTCCTCCTCCTGGCATTCTCCCTGATTACTTGCCGCAACTCCCTCCTACAAGTTGTAAATCAAATGAAAAATCTTTAGGAGTACAAAAACATCTGATTAAAATTTTTATCCGTAGGGGAACTGCAGATATGAAGAGAAACTACATTGTGCATTTTATACATTTGAAACTTCTGACACTCTCCCTCTCCCTCTTTTTCCTTTTATAGGAGGGGGGTGTACGGAGTGAAAATTGAGCACTTTCATCTTGGTGAGTAACAAGAGAGAAGTTTCTCACCTTTAAATCCCATTTGCAACCTTCAAAACAACTTTGAAATTTCCATCTAGTGCATGACTGCACTTGGCACGTCATCCCTCCTGTGTGGCATGACACAGAGTTATGTTGGATAATGCACAAGATAAAAAGTTGCTTTCCATATCTTAAATCTGAACAATCCACAGGTGCAATGAGATCATCTAGCAACATGTGGGCTGCTAAATGGAATCCTGAAACAGTCCATGACAAGCCATTCTCCAATAATATAAAATAAATCTATTATTCCTTTTACATTTGAATGCTTTCTTGAACAAAACAACTTGTGTTCTTTTTTAAATGTGAGGAAATCAATAACCCTGTCTAGAGGCACAACCGTGGATTATTTTGCATGCTTTCCTTACCCAGAAAGAGATTTCTGTTTGTCTTTGTATGCTTGTTTCTTCTCTGAAATTCTGAACGCAAGTTTCATGCAAACAACGGCCTGTACCTACTAGGCCATGGTGGCTGGTATCCAAGAAAATAACAACCCTGTAGAGGAGGGGTAGGGAGCTTTTTCTGGCTGAAGGGCTGGATCTTTATCTCCCCCACCCTGTGGGTCATTGTTTTTGTTTGTTTTTAAAGCGCATTGTCTCTTCCTACATATCTGCCAACCTTTCCCAGCCAATCTGAAGGTAGTGTACAGACAAGTATGCTGTAACACAGTGGTTCCCAAGCTTTTTCCTCCATTGACCACTTGAAGATTACTGAGGTTTTGGTGGACAATTTAATACTTTTTGCCAGTTGTAGAAATTGTCATATGCTGTACTAGACACTACCAAGGATCCCAGTTTGGGAATCCTTGCTGTAATGTAAATGCATGCTCTAAAGGCAGTTAAATTTTCATTTCAGGTTCAAAGACAGTAGCCAAGCCACCTTACAATTATCACAGACCCCCCTCTCTTTAAAAGATTCATTTCTAGTACAGAAGGGTAGAACCAGCAGCAGCTGAAAGCAGTTCTCGGACTCCTGTTCCCAGAACAATGTAGGCAGCATAAGTGATGGGCAGGGACAGAGTTACAAAAAAAAAAAAAAAAATATTTGTGCCCTTTACCACTTGATGGATTTATTTCAAAACAAAGGTACATTGAACAAAATGGGACCCACTTGGTCCAAATTTCCATTCATTCTGAAATGAATGCACACTCCCTTATTCCACTGCTAAACCAAACACCGTACTCCAACCTTCCCCCAAAATGGTGGCTTGTAGGCATTCTGGACTACAACAGCTGTCATTTCTGACTATTGGTTATGCTGGTTGATGCTGATGGGAGTTGTAGTCCAAAATATCTAGAGAGCACAAGGTGGGGAAATGCTGTTCTATTCATTGGAGGCACATAACAAGTAGATCCTACAGTCCTTATTGCATGTGTACATGAGTGTGTTCAGTACAGGCAAACATCAATTTATTCATGTCCAACTGACATGCAATCGTGCACAGGTGCACAGTGCTAAACTCGGAAGTCACTAAAAGGCCAGAACGGGGAAGGGGCGGGGTCCGGAGCATAACTCCTGAGAATTGCCTGTACTTAGTTGCTAGACTTTATTACACAGGTTTATTAAGATATGCTCAGATATTCCATTTTATTTCAGATTTGCCATCTCTGTCTGTCTCAGATTTAAAATGTGGATGGCAGGAAATCCCAAAGAGTGTGTACCTCACCAAAAAAGAGGACAAAAGAGAACATATTTGAATCTACTAATTTCTATGTACAGATGCAAATTAAGTTATAATCACTGTAATTTAACAGAAATACATCTCGCCATAGTGAGAGTGACTGTGACCTATGTGCTTGCTCAGACTATTGTCCAGATGCTAACTTTTGATGAGCAACTTCAAGGACCTTGCTCTCCTATCTTATGGTTCATGTATTTTAATTATGGGTAGTTCTATTTTTACAATCTGTTTGTTACTTTTGTATTCCTCCGCAAAATGAAAGGTAGTATTTAAATAACAACAAACAACTTTAAACTGGGCTTGGACCAGACAAGTCCAAAACTTACAAATAGAGGATACCTTCAAATAGAGGACTGTAAAGTAAGCCACATGGGCATCCAACAAGAAGAAAATTAAAAATGTGCCTTGAAAAAGGAGGCCAGTACTGTATGTTGAATGCATTCACCAGTCTTACTGGCATGGGGAGGACTGTCACAATATTGTCATTACCCTTTTCAGCTAATATATTGCCAGTGATACCATCCCAAAGAATAGTAAGGAAACTGGGCTTTTGTCACACATCCTGAATTTAGCTGATATGCACAGAGAATCCCACAAGCATCACCATTGACCAGAGGGTACAATCCTACTCCCTAGGACCTGAGTAGCTGGGCAAAGGGAAGGGTGAAATGTCAGGAGACAAAATTAGTTGTGTTATCTTGCAGTTGCAAGGAGGATAAGTGCCAGTTGTACTGGAAGCTGATTGGAAAAATACGCATGTATCTTTCACAGAGCGTGTTTCTAATTTTAATCCAGAAAAAATGTGCCTCAGGTGTGGTCTGGGAAACATTATTCTAAAGTCTGAATATGGGAAAGAGAATGATGTTAACGGTCTTACAAGCTTTTTACCAAGTATTTTAAAAATGGAGCATCCTTCCGGATAAATGAGTTATGCAGAACATTTTGGCCAGGGCAGGTCACTTGAGAAACATTTTTATGTGGGAAACTTTGCTTCGAGAGACTAGAACACATTCTTGGAACAGTACTTCATTGTTCCCTTTCAGTCTTTATTTTGCCTGAAGATTATTTACTTGTTAATGCCCTGACCTTGACTTCTGTGCTACTGCTCCTACAACTAATGCAATATCCTCAGACAATAGCAACTATTGCTAGGCTCTCCCAGTGATGTCACTGAACTCATTAAAGGTATAGAGTTGGTGCTTTGACCCCTGGGACACACACACATGCACACACACATTTATACAATGGCCCTTGTTGATAAGCTGAGTAAATAAATAGAAAATGTTTTCATATGAATATAAAAATAGTACTTGAAAGGACTTAGCAGTGCTAAGGTAATTGCCAACAGGTATGTTGTGCTGAGATAAGAGGGCATTTGGTAATATCAGTTACATGGATTTTTGGAAGTCTAATTCTCAAAGCAATTCATGTAACAGGCGCACATATTTCAGTTGCCATTTTTTAAGAAGCGTATATCATTATAGATGTGTGTGTTGACATGCGTGTGCGTATGCACACGCACACGCACAGACACAGACACACAGGGTTGGCCCCAAGACATTTTGCAGCCAGAAGCAAAGGACAAAATGTCTCATACATACATTTCATGTGTACAGAAACTGACTGGGCTGACATTTAATCTAATTTCTACACTGGAAATGGGGCACCATCTCCACCATACCACAGTACACCAGAGAGTAGGGAAGGGT
Organism: Podarcis pityusensis; assembly: GCF_964106645.2. Classification (NCBI taxonomy): domain Eukaryota; kingdom Metazoa; phylum Chordata; class Lepidosauria; order Squamata; family Lacertidae; genus Podarcis; species Podarcis pityusensis. The sequence continues at coordinate 18,291,988 of NC_138037.1, read as the reverse complement.
AAAAGCATATACTGTGGTAAAGTGTGCATACAAGTGCATATATTGGTGAAAAAATGAGTACAAAAATCCATCATGTTAGGGAAAGCTGCATGCAAATATGTGTCTATTAGCAGAAATGCACACTAAAATGCTGACGAATCTTCATAATGCCTTTTTTTTAATAGTAAAACTGCAGACTGATGGGAAGATGCGGAGGACTGAACTTAAAGCTGGAAAAAATGAAAAACAGAGAGAAATCGAAATTGGCAGATTTTCTTTTACACATTTCTTAGCTGGAGAACAGCACTGCAAAATTCAGAGAATTTTGATGGATAGTTTTGCTTCAGTTCTTACATTGTTCCAGAAACTGTGAATTTGGTAGGTTTGCCTTTAACTGCAAAATGAATAGAATTTCCCACCTGAGATAAACACAGTAGTTAAGCAGGTACAGGAACTATGGTACAGTGGTACCTCGGGTTAAGAACTTAATTCGTTCTGAAGGTCCGTTCTTAACCTGAAACTGTTCTTAACCTGAGGTACCACTTTAGCTAATGGGGCCTCCCACTGCTGCCGTGCTGCCAGAGCATGATTTCTGTTCCCATCCTTAAGCAAAGTTCTTAACCTGAGGTACTATTTCTGGGTTAGTGGAGTCTGTAACATGAAGCATCTGTAACCTGAAGCGTCTGTAACCCGAGGTACCACTGTAAAGACAGCTCTGTCATCCAGCAGAAGGGAACACTTCAAAGGGCTCAGAAGAAAGTGCTTGGGCAGGGTGGTTCTGCCACTACCCCCCAGCACTTGCTGCCTGAGATGGTTGCCACACTGGCTAATGGTAGGGGCAGTCCTTTGTCTCCCTGTTTAAGCACAGCTCAAAAGAAAAGCTCCCGCTAATAGATAGTATTTGGTATTTTTATATATTAGCTTATTGCAATGAATGCAACTAAGGCTCGTGGTAATAGGTGGCTGTTAATTATGTTATATGGCATGAATGGACACTTCTTCTTTTTAATAAGTATTCAGCGACACATGTTGTACTTCTGCATGTATTCAAACACACCAATCTCTGCCAATACTGGCTAAACACCTTTAAAAAAAAAAAAAATCTTCACAGCTCATTACTCACCCTCCCACTTAGCATATGCTGTCAAATTTTATCACAAAGTTTTTGCCCTAAATTGCACGTATTTGTTTAATAAAACATGGATATGAATATTGAAAGTTTCTGCAATTGTTGGAGTAGTTTGTTGTTGTTGTTGTTTTAAAAAAGCCCATTCCCAGAGAATGGATAATAAAGCTGTCAAGTACATCACAAGGTAACATTCCCACACTGTAGTCTCCACCTCTGTGTACTAATACTCATATGGTTTGAGCCAAATCTATCAAATCTCACCATGAGATATGAACATCTAAAATTCATCATGATCTCCTTGCCTCATCCTAACTTTCTCTCCTTCATTTCTACGTATCTACCTGTGAACTTTGCACCTTCAGCCTCAATCAGCCAATAGCCCCCGCTGCCTTAAAAGGTAAAGGTAAAGGGACCCCTGACTGTCAAGTCCAGTCACGGACAACTCTGGGGTTGCGGCGCTCATCTCGCTTTACTGGCTGAGAGAGCCGGCATTTGTCTGCAGGCAGCTTCTAGGTCATGTGGCCAGCATGACTAAGCCACTTCTGGCGAACCAGAGCTGCACACGGAAACGCTGTTTGCCTTCCCGCTGGAGCGGTACCTATTTATCTACTTGCACTTTGAGGTGCTTTCGAACTGCTAGGTTGGCAGGAACAGGGACTGAACAACGGGAGCTCAACCCGTCATGGGGATTTGAACCGCTGACCTTCTGATGGGCAAGCCCTAGGCTCTGTGGTTTAGACCACAGCGCCACCCACATCTCCTTCCTTAAAGGGTAAAGGTAAAAGGGACCCCTGACCGTTAAGTCCAGTCGCAGACGACTCTGGGGTTGCGGCGCTCATCTCGCTTTACTTAAATGACTGTAAAATACTATGCTTTATACATCATAAATTGGTGTGCTTAAATACATAATAAACTGTATACATTAGGTATGTATTGGCCAGATGCTTCAGATCAAATCTCCCAAATTTTTCATGCTAATATTAACCCTATTGAAGCTCTTGGTACATACATATTTGACTTGTGAAAATATGGATGTGTTTAAAAACCCTCTACCACAGATGACAAATTAGCTTCCTCTACTGGGGTTTCTTCCTTTTGTACCAGATGATAAAAAGTGAGGATCATAGAGTCATAGATATGTAGAATTGGAAGGAACCATGAGGATCACCCAGTCCAACTCCCTGCAGTGCAGGAATCATTCATCCAACGTGGGGCTCAAATCCACGATGCTGAGATTAAGAGTCACATGATCTACCAATTGAGCTATCTGAAGGAAACCATTCTGCATGAAATCCTTTCATTCAAATCCTTTTAATATTGGTTTCACTTAAGTGTCACAGTTTTGAGCAGCACTTAAAGATAAACCTTTTTTAAAAAAATGAAAAAATCTGAAGTAACATGAAATGATAAATGAATGCTTGGAAAGTTAGTATATGTTATGAGTATCTAGTACCCACACACGTGTGTGAAAATAAATGTACCCTGGAATTAAAACCAAATTGTGACTTTACAGAAATGTTTCGGATTTCTCCTGAACCCAGCTAGCCTCCAAGATTCAGCTAGTAAACTCTTCCTGGTTAGATTTGATAAGGTTATACTTCGCTTGCAGAGCTGCGCTGGCCTAGAACACTGAACCCGCAAAGGTTTACTTTTAATTGGTAAGAGAAAAACATTGACAGACACAGGGCACTTATGAAACGAAACAAAAGAGATATTTAACCCAAGGTTTTCTTCTCCTGTGCTGCATTGATGAGAGCTTACTGAACCAGCATTGCTTTAGAAAGTTACAAAGCCAATATTGAGCACCTGTATACTCACAGGGACGTGGGTGGCGCTGTGATCTAAACCACAGAGTCTAGGGCTTGCTGATCAGAAGGCTGGCAGTTCGAATACCAGTGACGGGGTGAGCTCCTGTTGCTTGGTCCCTGCTCCTGCCAACCTAGCAGTTCAAAAGCATGTCAAAGTGCAAGTAGATAAATAGATACCGCTCCGGTGGGGAAGGTAAACGGCGTTTCCGTGCGCTGCTCTGGTTCGCCAGAAGCGGCTTAGTCATGCTGGCCACATGACCCGGAAGCTGTACGCCGGCTCCCTCGGCCAATAAAGCGAGATGAGCGCCGCAACCCCAGAGTCGGTCACAACTGGACCTAATGGTCAGGGATCCCTTTACCTTATACTCAAAATTAGTTCAGAGCCATTCTTGATCACCACTTCCCCCATCCTGCACTAAAGGGAAAATCTCTCTTGCAAAAGGATACTTTTTAAGATGGAATTCTTCTGTTGCTTGGCCAACCAGGGCCTAAGGATTGGCTTCAACAGGGTTTGCAGACTTAGGAAAAGACAATAGGTAAATTAGCTTTGCTAGCGGTATGTTGCCTAGCATGTAAGTCAGGGAGCCTAACTCCTACTTATTATGTAACTTAACTGTGCTCTTGTCTGTTTTCCGAGCATTAAAATTGCAGAGGTACCATCCTGTGCTGGTCACATTTTCTACTCCCTGGAATGTGACGTAATCCAGTATACTCTCACAAGAACCCGGGGGTTAGTTTTGATTTTAGCTTGGGTATCAAGATGTATCCAAAAGGACTCCTCTGTTCCAACCTGCTGTACACTTTACCTTGTTAGCAGTGGGAAATTCAGCATCAAAAAAAAAGACAGACCCAGCTGTATCCGTGTAAAAAGCTTTGGTTGCTGCAGTTGGGTTGGTGGAGGGAAGGCAGACACTGAAGATGAATGGAAATGCTGCTTGTATAAGACCACCTAGTGAGTTTACTGTTGACACCACATTTGAACTGTGGGCTTCCTGTTTCAACCACTGCAGTACAGCAGTTCTCATGGGTATATTCTTTCTTCCATACTTCTATAATTTTGTCATTACGAACTGCATCATTAATATTGAAGAGCCTAACTTGCCTTGATCACTCACCCTGAAATCAACATGTGAAAGAAAAAAGGCTTATTTGTGGGAAATGTGCTAGGAGGAACTGAAAGCTGCTGAAACAGAAGTGCACTCTTGACCACTTCTTGTAAAATTTTATTGTTTGTTTGCACTAAACAATGCTTTGTTTGCTGATCCAAAGGTCATCCGTGAGTAGCTAATTTATGAAGAAACTGAGGGTCGTAAATGGAGAGTTTGCAAGCACAAACGGTCTACTATAGGGACGTATAATTGAACATTTCCCGCAAACACTATTGTTTAAATTAGATAATTTAAGTTTAAGATGCACTGTGACCTTCAAGGATGCATAAATTGTAAGGTTCTTTATGGCTGGAAACAGTATGCTTTCTAGTCAACAATTTGTGTTTCAGACTGAACTAATATGGATTAGGGTGTTCTTTCCTCCAACCCAGGTTGTGAAAAGAAAATAGTATCTGGAACTTGCACAGATTTAATGCAGAATTGGGAGCAAGCCAAAGTCTACATTGACCTACACTTCCCCTGAGAGTGTTGACTTCAAGTCATACTCATCATCACGATTAAACCTCACTGAAGCCTGAGAATGCTCATATTAGAGACTGCTGCCATCACATCCTGAGATTTAATCCCTGCACTGGTCTAGACAATCAAACACACACCTAGTCTGGGGCAAGCTGCTACTTCAACCTGTGTTTCCATTTATAAAACCGCACAGGTCTTTCCAATCCATCATCACAATAAAATTCACAAGTGCTGTGCCTTGTTTGTTTCAAAATTAAGACTGTATTATTTACAGTGTTTCTAATGCACCCTTGTATACCACCCACAGTAATCAAGCACATGGAAGCAATGAGATAATGGTAATCATAATGATAATAATTTTATTATTTATGCCTAGCTGAGTTTCCCCAGCCACTCTAGGCAACTTCCAGCACATATAAAAACAGAATAAAACGTCAAACGTTAAAAACTTTCCAATACCTTTCAGAACCCAATTTGTAAAGGAACAGCACTGATCTTGTCTGAGATAGAACCAAACAGTACTTGAGAGTGGAGGGAAGAAAACCTATTGTATTGGGTATCCCTAAGAAAAGCTGGAGTACTTCAAGCTGAACATATGGGTACAATAAATTAAACTAACTTAAAAGAGGGCAGTGGGGTGGAGGCTGCAGGCCAAATCAAAGATCACAGAACAAACTAGCAGAGAGTTGTTATACTGAAGACATGCAGAAGCTGCATTTATGATATGATGAAACCGTCCCTAGCTTTTCATATATTAAAATGTATGAGTATTTACAGGTTCCCCATCAATGTCCTCCAGCTATTTTAAATTCCAAGGAACTTCTTTCTAATCCAATACAATCTTCCCGACTCAGTGTTTCAGCAGCTGTCTTTCATGATTTCTAATCAAAGCTGATGATAACCAGCTTTGGCAACAGATTGTAGTACCTCAAATGAGTAATTAAAGAAATAAATTTGTTCACTTTTACCTTAGAACTGCTGGTGCATTTGGTAGTCTTTGTATCTCCAGAGCCAGTCAAAGGGGATTGATGGATTTTATAATCTGGTCAACACCCTTAATATATTTAATGAACAAATGTCATAGGTTTGTGGTATTTGTCTGCTTCAGAAAGTAGACAGCTACATGACAAAGACGAATGCCAACTTTGGAAACACACACACTTGAGCACAGCAATTTATAAGAGCATACGATAGAATCCTTTGCTTGCAACTGATTTATGACTGATTAAAAATTAGGCATACACAGAAAAAAAAATGATGTGAAAAAATGAAAGTTCTCAATCTGGCTCATTTTAAAGTACTTGTTAAATGAAAAAAGGTAACTCACAACAAAATAAATTATGTAGAAAACAATATTGATTTGGAAAAGCACAAACTAGAAAATAACCAGGAAGCGGGTGGACTAAATTCATCAGAGCAACAGACTTGGGTTAGATGCATTGTTTTGTGTTAAGATTGATCAAAATACTGTGATGTCAATATGGATAGTATAAAGATAAACACTTTGATGCATAACTGCAAAGGCTTGCACCAATGGCACTGCACAACATCCCGTAGTAGTGTGTCTATGCGTCTTTCCATGAAGGCAGAATATCAACATATGAAACCAACTTAGCACAAATTCATGACCTTACACAAGTTGGACTATTGGCCAATCTAGCTCAGTATTATCTAGTTTGATCAGCTGTAGCTCTCCAAGATAGGCAAAGATAATTTAATAATTAAATTGTAATTGGAGGTTCTTGGGGGGCTGTATTCAACACTGCTGTCCTAGTAGTACAGCAGGCTTCCACTTGCACGATTAAACTTTCCTTCCCTTGACTATTTTCTGCCCTGCAGTCTCTCACATACTTTCAAAATCAGCCAAGGACACATGGGGAGAGGAAAAGGAATGAAAGTCCCATTTGAGCAGAACTATGTGTGTGCCATTTTGGCACTGTACTAATGAGCTATGGTCCCTAGCTATGCTGACTAGGAATTCTGAAATCTGTTGTTCCACTAGACCTAGCAGCCTGCTCAGTCCTCTAGATTGGTCTCAGAGAGCCTGGCCAGAGGCCCACCAGTAAGAGCCTGCAGGCTAGTGGGCACAAGAGAAGGGGCATTCTCTGTCATGGCCCCCTTACTGATTAACTCCCTCTTACAGGAAGCATACTTGGCTCCCTCATTGACTGGTGATAAACAGGGTCTAAGTAACGGTACATGGCTGTTCACACCAACTCTGAATTGATAATGATGGTGATCATATCTATGGATGCTGAAATTTTAACTGCTCTTTTTGAAATGTTGTGAACTGCCTTGACACAGCTGTTTTGGCCCTTAGCTTAAACTGGGGGGGGGATCTGTCTGCCCTTACGTTCGTAGGTATCTGTGATTGTTTGTATGAATAACATGCCACAGTCATATGCCCGGATTTTCTCATCCTTCATGAAATAGAATAAAACATTGGACTTGAGCCAGAACATAGCAAATTTGAATGTTGGAACGCACTGATACAGATCCAAGACAGAAATTTATTATGTACAGAATTACAAATTAAAATTAATCCCGATTGGTACCCAGTCTTTTAATTAAATTGACCCCATCAATGGTCTTTGTTCAGCAGTTGTTTGTTGGTTCTACAATTTGACCTAGAAGTATCCAGTTCACATCTTGAGCCTATTAGTCTGACAGTGTCCCAGAATACCCCTTGGAAACACTGGTGCAGGGCTCACCAATTTAGTTATGGATTCACAGGCTAATCCGGCTTTCTATCATTAAGAGATGTCAGCTTTAAGCTGCTTATTTACATAAATAAATGTGCATTTCCAAAATATTCTGTTTTTCAGTAAAAGCTAATTGACACAGGACTTAAGTGTAAGCGGTAATTAGAAAGTATCCAAATAAGGTGCAATATTCATTTTATTTACGAAGGCCTTTAAAGGGGGAAGCAAATTTAGCAAAAATAATTAAGTCTAAGTAAAAGTGGCCTCAATGAATGAGTGCATATGCAGAGATTTATGCTGAAATCCCACCAAGAAGTGTTACAGATTCTCAAAATAAACCATCACAACTGCATTTATTTTTACACACCTCCCTGTTCTTGAAAACGGCCAACGTCAGCAGTAACAAAACGCAGCCCCTGAAGTGACATAATTATATTCTCTGCTTTAAAACCTTAACATGCTATTTGTTACTGTAAAAAGCATGCCTACAAATCAAACAAATAAAGGAGAAGGAGAGTAAGAAAATCTATGCCATTAGTTTAAACAGTCTTTTGCAAGCACAATGATGGCAGATTGAGATAATCGGTTGATTAAATCAGACGATTAAGAGGGCAGAAAACTGTGGGAGCTTCTTAAAATTGTTAGAATCACACAAAAGCAGGTGGCTGAAACTGCATTAAGGGGGAACCACAGAGAGGAGTGGCCATGCGTTACCAAACTCTTGATGGCTCCCCACATGGCATTTTAAGAAAAAGTGTGAACTGGGTCCATCAGAAGATGGAGGCAGTTGGGAGATTAAAGCAACTAGGGGCGTAATGGAATTCTATATAGCATGTGAGAGCCTGTTCCATGTTCAAGGAAGGCTGCAAGCACCTCCCTCACTGAGCCCATATCCTTTAGCACCCATTACTGTGATGATTGTTTGTGTGTATGACCACCTTGTATGAACATGGGATGCTGCCTTTTACTGAGACAGATCATTGCTCTATCTAGCTCAGCATTGCTGACAACAACTTGGCAGTGGCTCTCATACAATGCTTTCCCCTGGGAACTGAACACGATTGCACACTAAGCAAGTGCCATACCACTGAGCTACAGCCATGCTATGTCCGCTTCATGTTACGTTCTTTCAGGTTACGTCCCGCGGCGACCTGGAAGTACTGGAAAGGGTTACTTCCGGGTTTTGCCGCTCGTGCACACACAGAAGCACAAAATGATTTCACGCGCATGTGCAGAAGTGGCTAATTGCAACCCACGCATGTGCAGCCACGCCGCTGCACCATTCTTTTCATGTTGTGAATGGGCCTCCGGAACGGATCCTGTTTACAACCAGAGGTACCACTGTATAGCTCTTTCCCTTTGTCTTCCCTGTGGTTTTTCAGAGAGCTTTCAGGACACCACGTCTGCGATTTTCTTTGTTTGCTGTTCCCAACCATTTTTGCTAGTAAGTGTAATCAGTTATCAATTCTGTGTTGTTTTGGTCATGCTATTGGGTACATCCCAGGTCCAATGGCTACTTAACTTCTGTAATATACATTTTAACATTTTCTTAGTCAATTGGGCAACACTAAGGCTTCCTCCTGGCAAACAGAAGGGGAAGAAATGGAGGCAGTGAGAGATTTTACTTTCTTGGGCTCCATGATCACTGCAGATGGTGACAGCAGCCAGGAAATTAAAAGACGCCTGCTTCTTGAGGAAAAAGCGATGACAAATCTACACAGCATCTTAAAAAGCAGAGACATCACCTTGCCAACAAAGGTCTGTATAGTTAAAGCTATGGTTTTCCCAGTAGTGATGTATGGAAGTGAGAGCTGGCTTTTGAATGATGGTGCTGGAGGAGACTCTTGAGAGTCCCATGGACTGCAAGAAGATCAAACCTATCCATTCTGAAGGAAATCAGCCCTGAGTGCTCACTGGAAGGACAGATCGTGAAGCTGAGGCTCCAATACTTTGGCCACCTCATGACAAGAGGAGACTCCCTGGAAAAGACCCTGATGTTGGGAAAGATGGAGGGCACAAGGAGAAGGACAGAGGACGAGATGGTTGGATAGTGTTCTCGAAGCTACCAGCATGAGTTTGACCAAACCGCGGGAGGCAGTGGAAGACAGGAGTGCCTGGTGTGCTCTGGTCCATGGGGTCACGAAGAGTCGGACATGACTAAATGACTAAATAACAACAACACTAAGGCTTCCTCCCAAGCAAATAATCTGATCTAGACACTGTTCTGGATCAGCAGAAGCAACAGAGGGCCCAGTTACTGGGGACTTTCACATAACTTGAGATGGGACAAGCTTGAAATGGAGGATGCTGAATTCCGAACTTTTGCTTTTCTTCCCAGCTCAAAAAGACCGGCCCCATTTTGGCACACACTCAGAATGCCCTCTGAGCTGGATCCAATTTGAAATGGAGCTTACACGCTGTTTCTGTGGCTCTCCAGCCTTCCCCTACATATTCACCCTATCCTTCCAATTTTATAGCCTTATTGAAGAGAGAAGATAAGTGGCAAGAAGTGCTCACTGCTATATAGGCTCCCCCGCCCCACCTTTTTGCTTAGTGAACTCATGGGGGGATTTTGCAGAAAAGAGGAAGCTTCCTTCATCCATTTGGGCTTTTCAAGTACCCTTGTCAGCTGCTCAAAAAACACACTCAAGGCTTTTTGAGAATTTGTCAGGAATGTCTGAAATTCCGAAAGGCTTTGGGGATCAGTTCCGGGTGGTGGTAAGGGGACAGATTGCTATTTGCACACCATTACATGCAGTGCTTTTTTTCTTTAAAAAATGCTTAGGGGTACTCTCATTTTGACTCAAGAAAATCACCATTTTATAGTTCAAATCAGGAAAAATAAATACAGTAAATGAACAAAAGTACAAAGATACACAAAATGTTAGGGGTATGCGTACCCCTGCGTACCCCCAGAAAAAAAGCACTGATTACATATAACTGAGTCGTGAGTGGGGCAGACATGCTACAGTAAGTATACTAATAGTACAGCACAGTATATGTGGAAATGGTATAAATGTTTCACATTCTACAAGCATATTCCCTGTGCGTTATCTAGGCATAGATAGCACAGATATATAAGCCGCCAAATCTTTATAGATGTCACCAACAGATTAAATCCACAACCAAAGCTTATTTCATGAGTCTTTCATGTTAGACAATAGGTTGGGGTTTCCTTTCCCCCTTGATAATCTCCCATACCTACACTTTGCATTAATCATCACATACCTACGAAGAGACAAATGTACACCACTCTATATTAAACTTGTCAAAATGCATCAATTATTCGGTCAGAATAAGATCTGACTGCCTAAATCACTTCAGTGATCATTCATCACTGAGCAGGTTTAAGTTTCTTTAAGGATAATGAGCCAGATTTAATATTTTTTTAAAGTAAGTGAGATGTAGGTGTAATCATTCTGCATGAGCAAGGCTTGCAGTTGCTGGAGGAAGAACGTGTTTTTCCAATTCTGTTTTGATGAAACTCTGCCACTTTAGAGAATATTTGCATTAAATTACATCTGGCACATTATATCTTAGGGAACAAGCTAATATCCAGGTGGCTGTCACCTGGTGACATCAAATGCTACCGCTTCTTTCTAATCTTGCAGAGCTTCTTCCCTCCATCTAACCCCCCACCACCCTGCTCCTGGTATTTCACAATGTCTAAACATACAATAATACATATACACCCTACAGTGTGTGGTGTAGAAGCTTCATGCCAAACAATAAGGCTCTTCCTCACATTTATGTACAGGAGAGAACCATGAAAACATTTCTCTCTCGAAGTACTCACAAACAGCTAATTTATCTAAATATTTTCATTTGCATCATTAATGCCAGATTCCTAACTACATTCTGTTGAAAAACCATGAAGGCACTTAATACCATTGCGCTTTAAGGCTGAAAAGTATACTGAAATTTTTAGCTCTCCCTGGAAATGATTTGTTAGGTTCCTCCTCCAACAGTGGCCGGTTCACACTTCGTTTCCGTTGGCGCACTGAATCTAGGATTGGAGTCCAAGTTCTTCTATTTAGTTTCCCTGATTACTTGCTTATTTGTTTGTTTCATTATAGTCCACCTTTTCTCCAAGGTGCTCAAGGCAATGTACATGCTACTTTCTGCCTGATCCCTTTAATCCTCCGAACAACTCTGTGAGGTAGGTTGGGGTAAGAGACTGGGGTAAGATACTGGCCCAATTTGTTGTTTTTGTGCGTCTATTAGTCACTTAAAAAAAAAAGAAAAAGTAAACTTAGAAGATAACACCAAATTAAAGCCAATCTAAAACAGAAACAAGTTGGAGCTAGTGGAGCCATGACAAAATCAGTTCTATATACATCGATTGTCTTGCGCTGGTCAGCAATCAGGCCACTGAATTATGCACCTGCTTTAGTTTATGAACAGTCTTCAAAGGCAGCCCCACATACAACACATTGAAGTAATCTGGCCTAGAGGTTACTAGAGTGCGGATAACATAAACTAGGCTGTCCTTGTTCAGATAGGAGCACAACTAGGCCACTAACCAAAGCTGATAGAAGGCAGTTCACACCATCAACACCACTTGAGCCTTAAGTGACAGGAATGAATGCAGACGTACTATAAGCCCACAACTGAAGTTCCGGGGATTGTGCCTAAAGCCAAAACCGTGTACAGTCAAACACACTGGGTTCACTGGTGGGTGGGATTGCCAAAGGCCTTTCCCCAGACACCAGTCCCCTTTCCAACCTCTTTTTATTTTTTGCCAGGCCCATAAAGCTGAATGCGCACAAGTTAAATATGCGTAAGTTGCAGGCTCGCTGTATCCCAAAGTTATGCACTTGCTCCTTCAGAGGGAGTGTAACCCACCCAATCCAAGCAGAGCACATCGTACTCATCCAGTCTAGGGACCCACCTGCTAACAGTGCCTCAGTCTTGTCTGGATTGAGTTTCACTTTATTGGTTCTCATTCAGTCCATTACCAAGACATCAGTCCATCCAATCCACTACCATTTCAACCAGAGTCTCTGCAGACCTAGTCGGACACCCTAAGCATGGTATCAGTGTCTGGATGTTATTTGATCTGGGGGTTTAGGAAGTTGGGAGCCTAAACTGTAATAGGCAGAGAGTACTGCTCTCTAGACTAGATGAGGACAATATACCAATACTTGTACTAGTCTTAGCTAACCTGGAGACTTCATACTGCCCGTTAAATGCATTGACTTAATACTGAAGCATTCCTATCCCCCTATATGTTTGGGTCCTGATGCACATAATTCATGGCAGCTCACTAGACTTGAGTCCCAGCCTTTAAGTTTCTACTTAAAACCCAAGAGTCTCTCTAACAGTATCAGAAGTGTGTAGCATGCAAAGATTTAGCAATACTTTGTGTGATCTAACACTTCAGACTCTAAAAATGTTCAGGTCTCAAGCGCTTGTATGCTTAAAGCAAAATATTTTGCAACATGTCTCATGTTCTCTGCAAGATAATTACTGGTAAGGAGCTAGGTGGTTTATAAAGCTGTTTATAAAGGCCGTGAGCTATTAAACTGTTTTTTTTGTTGATTCAGCAAGCTCAGCTCTTGCTGATAATGTGGAGCAACCTTCAATGAAGTTGAAACTGACAAGAACAAAGTTGTGAAATCAAAAACCAGAAAAGGTTGGTAGGAAAGCAGGGCAGTCTTAAAAACCAGCTGTATTCCCATATTACAGTTTCTGTGTGATCAATGGGTGCATAGGAGACCAATAATGAGGTTCAGAGAGTTGTCAGTGCTGGGTGAGTTCACCTTGTACCATGCATGCAATAATGCAAATTGGCCAGTGAGTCAGTCCTGATGTTGGACCTGTGATGCCTGAAACACTTAACAGAAACTGGGGCTATGAAGTTGTGTAGGAAGAAACTTCTTCTTCTTTGGCGATCACATGTAGCTGAGTAAGATTGTCTTCCATAAACACGGTTTTAACAATGAGTCCGTAAGTGACTGTGGAGGCCAATTCTGGATCCATATGTCCTTCCACAGTGGGGATATTGGTTTCCGGGCAGGAGTTGCTCACAGTGTGAATTTGTCAAGTGTGCCTCTTAGCACGCTTCTCCCTTGCGTCCTGAGTTTGAGTGTCTTCAAAGCCCATGACACCTTTGGTAAAGGCTGTTCTCCAACTGGCACGCTCACAGGCCAGTGTTTCCCAGTTGTCAGTGTTAATACTACATTTTTTTTAGATTTGCCTTGAGACAGTCTTTAAACCTCTTTTGTTGACCACCATTTTTAAGTTCGGAATAGAGTAGTTGCTTTGGAAGACGATCATCAGGCATCCGCACAACATGACCAGTCCAACAAAGTTGATGTTGAAGAATCATTGCTTCAACAGTGGTGATCTTTGCTTCTTCTGGTACACTGATATTAGTTCGCATGTCTTCCCAAGTGATATGTAAAAAATTTTGGAGACACCGTTGATGGAATCTTTCGAGGAGTTGGAGATGGCATTTATAAGAAACTAACAAGCCTTTAAATCAATGTGCATCTGGTAACCGTACAAACAATGGTGACATATTGACAGTGGGAAAAGAGAGCAAAAGAAGTTTAATAAAAACTAAAGCAGTTCAGAAGAAGGGCCCAGTCTTCTTTTAGTGCTTTAAAAAAGGGTTAAACATACAGGATCACAATGACCCCTCCGTGACCATGATTAGCACTAAAAAGCTCAATGGGACAATAGCTCTGGAATATTTCCCCTTTTGATTTCTAAACTTGTTTATTTTTCTTGAAGTTTCCGATCCCACAGCTCTGGGAAGGTCTCTTCCCCCCTCCATGCACACTTATGTTTCTCCAGGATTTAAAGTGTTTTAATTGCATGAAGTGACAGACCAAGGCCCTCAGAGAGGGAAAAGAAATGCATTTAGCACACAGGCAGCTCCCTAACACTCCATCTTGGATGTGTCCAAAATCTGACCTTTCTAATGTTCTCTTCTTTGTGTGTCTGAGATCCTGAAAGAAATTGTGTGAATAAATTCAAAAAAAGCAAAACAGGGTTTGTGTGTGGCTGAATTACTCTTTCCTTGTGCTTCACATCACCATTTGGTTTAAGCTTTTGTTTTAGAAGAAATCAACTTTGGAAGGTTCACAGCTGAGGGATCTTAGCTCCGGGAGGTGTTTCTGTGACTTTTACACAATTAATTTATTTCAGAGACTCTGCTTCCCCCCCTTCTGCTTTCCTCTCTTCCCACTTGTTTCTCGTCATTAATTTTCTTAATCAACTTTTGTAACACCCTCATAGACATGGCGCAACAAATGTGATTGAACTGCAAGAATCTAAATAACGTATATTGCTTGCCCTGCTGTGTCAACCTTGTTTAAATTGCTCTGAGGGAAAGGAATAGAGGCAATATTGCTATAGAAGGAGAGGAAGCAGCCAGGCTCTTTTAGAACTTTGGCCAGCTCATTCCAGGAGAAATGAACCATGTATGAGAAACAACACTGAAAAGCAATGTTAAAAAGTTAGAAGTAGTTGATAGCATAGCACTAATAAATGCTAAAAGAATACAAGGGAGCTAATTTATGTTGATTTGTGCATTTATTTATTTCATTTATATCTGTGTTTCCCACTCTCCAAGGAGCTTAAAGTGGCACACATAGTTTTCAACACACACATTTTATCCTCACAACTACCACCCTGTAAGGAAATTTAGGCTGAGGGAGTTTTGTTCGAGAACCCAGGTGATTTGTAATCAGTTCTCCACCGATCCACTGAAACCAGGCCACCACAGTCCTATAACAGTCCTGTTTCCTGTGACATGGGGCAGAAACATTTCCAGTGCCAATTTTTTCTGTTTTATAAGATGTTTAATAATAATGAATGGGTGCCAACTGCCAATACAGTACTAGGCAAGCTTGGCAGTTTCAAAGTTTTTAGCTTTGTTTGCTAAATACAATGAAAATAAACATGCTCAATTAGATCACTCTCTAGGGCATCAGAAAGTTTTCTGATGCAAATTACCATATTTTGCATTTTAAAAATGCAAATGCAAAATGCTCTGGAAAACCCACATCTGAGTCTATTCCTGCACTTCTCTGTAATGTATAATTTGGAACTCTTGCATCTATCCTGGCAGCAAAATGTGTGAACTCCACAACAGAGGACAGCATGCATATCTAACTGCAGGAAGAGAAGAACAGTTCCACTATGAACTTTACAGAGAAACAGAAAGCACAAATTACTTCCTGATCCCCTTTGCTTCGTTACATCCCCTAAAGCTGCCTGCTTACAGGAACCTTGCACTGGCAAATCCAATATAAGAGGCCTCTGGAATGTTTTTATCCTTCCAAAAGAAGGCTTTGAATTATGCAGCTGGCAGGAAAAAGATTATACAAATTAAAATTACAGATGAGCTAAACTGATTAAGAGGTTAAATGTATGCATTAAAAAAAACCCAAATACACATCAAACGTAAGAACATCACTAAAAGTTGCATCTCTATAGCTTCACAGAGAACTTCGATGGGAACTCAAAAGCACCTCAACTAGTCAGGATGTTACTATGAGACAATTATTATATTGAGAATGTAGGGGATACATCTTGCAAAAGTTATGGCTTCAGTTGCATTTAAGTTAACATAAAGATGTACAAAGAAACAAAGTTTTCCACACTCTCCTCCATTCTGCAGCCCTCCATGCCCCGCAAAGCCCTTCCACTTTCCCAGAACAATATGGGATGAGGTGCAGGGGCTCAGCTCTGAGAGAAGGAAATTGCTTCAAACCAGACAGAGGTTCCTGTCACACATTGTTCAGAAAAACCCTACACTGCAATATATTAGAAGGAGTATTTAACAGGCCAGTTTATGTGTTTATGCTCACTTTATGTGTTTTGCAAGATACTGATAATGAATGAAAGTTTACTACCACCTCCTCTCCCCCAGGCTCTCCCTTCCCACCTCTCTTCTCCCACAACTTTATACTGACTACAACATTAATGTCTCACATTGAATATAACTGAACTGTAGAAAGGACTTTATGATCTGAAAACAGAGACTATGTGAGTACTTTTTTAACCCAAGAAAATCTTCAATAAAAACAATTTAAAAATAGAATATCCTTGCTATTTCAGTGACAAATTTTCCTAATTAGAATCTTCACTTATTCAGTGTCAATGTCTACATGTTATTATATATATCAAGAAGTGGCCACTCAAATGTCTGCACTGGATTCCCCATCTGATTATATAGTGGTACCTCGGGTTAAGTACTTAATTCATTCCAGAGGTCCATTCTTAACCTGAAACTGTTCTTAACCTGAAGCACCACTTTAGCTAATGGGGCCTCCTGCTGCCGCCACGCCGCCGGAGCATGATTTCTGTTCTCATCCTGAAGCAAAGTTCTTAACCCAAGGTACTATTTTTGGGTTAGCGGAGTCTGTAACCTGAAGTGTACATAACCTGAAGCGTATGTAACCCGAGGTACCACTGTAATATCTACCTACCAAAACACTCTTTGTTTTGGTTTTCTGAAACAGTAGGTTGGCTAATCATTGGAGGTATGGGAAATTTACTTGGTTTATCTCTTTGTTTACATTTCTTCAGCTACCCTTAGAGGCCAAAGGTCTATTCACCATGCAGCAGAGATGAAAAGGCTTAGAAATATCTCAAGGTTCATTACACAAAGCACCTGCCTTCCATAGCATTCATGCATGCAGGACTTTGAGGTTTAGGGGTGAAAGGAAGGAAATAAATGACTGACTTCCTTCTTTTCCCATCCTCCATCACAGCAGTGCTCAGGTAAGTCAGCAGGAAATTCCTGTGTACCCCCCCTCCTTCCCTCCCTCCCAGACCCATCAAGTTTCAGGAAAGTAATTCCATGCACCACTTCTATATCCTTTGCTAGAAGCCATCTACTAGTAAGTTCTTTTTTCTTTAGAAAAACACACATACACAAATAATTTAAACATGTAACATATTTGAAGGCCAATTTACCTGCTTGCTCACACACTGGCGAAAGCATACATGCATATGTATGTTTGTGTGTGATAGGCTGAAATATGACAGTTTTCATATATTATCTTGAACTTCAACTACTTCTGCTAGCTTTCTACAGTAACAATCCACAATAAATCTTTTAAAAAGTCAAGCCAACATAACCCCACCTCCGCTCCCCAAAACCACAATTCAGTATGATACAATACAAGTCACAAGAGCTAAAAACAGCAAGAAAATACAGGAGCTAAAACCACCAGCCACATCATGGGGCTGGGACTCATATTTATTCCACTAAACCAAGAGGAAAAAAATCTGAACTTTGTCCCAGAGAATGAAAGACATTCAAGCATTCACCTAAGAAGCACATACATTATTATTTAGATAATTAAGGCAATGGTGACTCATATGAAGGAAGCTTGAAAGGCAGAAATTTAGGGTCCAGTGGAGCAAAATTATCCCTGCCTAGGTTCTACCTATTGTCCTATTAAATTCTGATTCCTTAAACTGCAGCAATTTTAGGCGCTATCAAAAATGCTACAACTAATGACAGTTAATGAAATTCAGTCTCCATGAACTGTTCAGTGTGGCTTTAGAAGCCAAACAATTTAAGCCATGACCATCTATGCAAGACTTTAGAGGACATTTTTTGAAATTCAAATGAGATCTGAGGTGGATCGTCATGCATACTAACAGAAAAGGATGCTTCTCCTCTAAACCAGAGGCACGCGTGCCAAACATGGACAGCAACTCTGCCTTGCCAAGTGTGACAGGCTTCTGAAGAGCGAGAAAGAAGCAACGCAGCAGATCTACACACAAAGATTGTGGATTTCTGGGGACAGACAACAGCCCCAAACCAAATGAAAAATACTCCCAACTGCCTAAGCTGCAAAAGTTAGTGTTTGTTGCACAAAACAGAATGTATTGATCGGGGGGGGGGGGTTGTATATCTATTTTAGATAGGAGTGTATCTATTCCTGCTCACTGGAAGGACAGATCGTGAAGCTGATGCTCCAATACTTTGACCACCTCATGAGAAGAGAAGACTCCCTGGAAAAGACCCTGATGTTGGGAAAGATGGAGGGCACAAGGAGAAGGGGACGACAGAGGACGAGATGGTTGGACAGTGTTCTCGAAGCTACCAGCATGAGTTTGAGCAAACTGCGGGAGGCAGTGGAAGACAGGAGTGCCTGGCGTGCTCTGGTCCATGGGGTCACGAAGAGTCGGACACGACTAAACAACAAATATCTATTCCTATCTAAAATGCTTGCACAGTATGTCAGAACTGGACTAGACTTAGCTGAGTGTCAAGCAAGAGCCAAGGATTGGAGCCAGAAGTCAGAAGCAATGAATATGGATGTTGCCCAGGTAGAGTCCCTATTTGACTTCCAATTTCAATAAGACTTCCCAAGTGCCAGCGCCCCAATAGGTGGGCAGTGTCAACTTTTATGGCCCAGGAAATGCTTCAGCTCTCAGTGACTCACCATATGAGGCAGTAGCTCACAGAGCTGCGGTTTCCAAATTCTAGCACTTCTCACAACGAAAGTGAACAGTATTTCTCTCTCTGAAACTACTTCATAATGTGTATTTTAAGACTAAGGCCACTACATTTTATTCATATGGTTATAAGTTTGTGGGTGCCCTGAACCCAGCACATGTTAAAATCTAGGCCATGTGTAAAATATAAGCCAGGCTGGCTTCCAGGTGAAGTAATGCCTGGAGAGAGAGGCTATTAAAAGAAGACAAAGGGAAGGGTAATGAAACCCAACCACAAAGCTAACACTATTGGCCAGCAAATGGGTTGAGCCCTGCCTTGAGCTCTGGGTAGCTCACAGAAGACAATGTAAGGCTTTCAAGGATGGAGTTTCAGGATTGCAGCTGGGGATGATGTAAACTTCAGGAAAAACAGTTGCAGTTTGCAAGTGGGGACAGGCTGGACAAAGGGGGGCCAGAATACAACGTGGGCTGACAGTTGGAATCCAAGACAACAGCCATGGGAGAAACAGAACCCACTGGGAATATAATGCTTTGAACCCTTCTATCGTAGACTCAGGTTGTGTCCTGAACTGGCAGGACAATAGGGAGGAGGAAGAGGATTTCAATGAGGGATGTAGCTGGGACTGGGACACACTGGGGCAAGATGAGGATAGAGAGGGTGGTGTAAGAAGTACTCACAGGGTGACAGAGGATGATGAGGGGTGAAGGTCAGTGCACAGGAACCAGAGAAGCAGGATCCATTGCCAGAGGGCTCCCTGGTTTCACAAATATGGTGGGCTCTGAGGTGTAGAGAGCAGTGGGCAGGACTCTCCAGGAAGCTGAAGCAGGCAAGGGCCCACAGCCCAGCTGGCCAGGTGGAGCTTGCTAGCTGTGGGAGAAGGCATGTGATTCCAGCTGGAGTAGGGTTGGAACAAGTGAGGGTCACCTGCCTCATCAAGCCCAGAGGTTGCAATCAGTATGCAAAGTATAAAAGGGCAGCAGAGCTGAGGTACTGTGTCGGTTCACGTTGATGGACCT
This sequence comes from Podarcis pityusensis, assembly GCF_964106645.2. Taxonomy (NCBI): domain Eukaryota; kingdom Metazoa; phylum Chordata; class Lepidosauria; order Squamata; family Lacertidae; genus Podarcis; species Podarcis pityusensis. The sequence continues at coordinate 18,272,295 of NC_138037.1, read as the reverse complement.
CAGCTTGGATGCTCCAGGATCTCTAAGGGACTGTGTTTCAGTCTGGGCTTTGGGCATGTGGACTGACCCTGGGCTGGGGACTTGACACCAGGTAGGGCACTTCTGGAATGGTCTACACAAACCTGGTGACTGTGGTGGTGTGAATACCAGCACTTTTATTTGGTTGTGTGTGAGAGGCACCTGAGATTAATCTAGCAGTAGCTGTAGTACTTTTGAGTACAGCTGAGGAGAAATGTTATGTTGGATAGTCAGTTCATTTCAGTTGGTTCACAAGCCCTAAAAGCAATGACCAAATGAACTTAGGGCTTCAACCTTTCCATTCCAGGCATTTCTGCTTATTCTCCAATATTGTTCCATTTCCACATTTCTCCCAAGCTATCTAATTTGAACCTCTGAACTCCATGGGGAATTTAGCAACATCTTTCTATCTGGCTTTTGAAAACACCATGAATAACAAGTTTCACGCATGAAATGGCTTTTGAGCCACTGTTGTTGTGTCACCTTGAAACTGTAAGCTGTACTTTTTTATAGTATACACCTATGAATGCAACTCTATTTTCCTAATGCAAGGGGGGGGGAGCCCAAATATCTCTTATTTCCACCATATATATAATAAAATGTACACACTGTTACCTATTAAGCAGAATCTAATGAAACTTTGAAGATAAACACAAATTCCAGGAAGCAATGCTTCTGCTAAACAGACGTCTAAGCCTTAAGTACAGTTTTGAATATGTTAGATCAATTAGCAACCTCTGAATGTTAGAAACATCTAAACAGTGTCATGGAGATGAAAGAGGCTATCTTTGAATGAGAAAAAAGGGAATCGAGAGAAGATTAAATTATGTCTGCAGTCTTAATGAATCAAAGACTAGAAGGTGGTCTGCAAATTGGCGAGTTTTGATGAAATATTAAGGAGAGTGATTATTGATGAAAAATGAATAAGCCTTTTTGATTTCAGCAACCTTTAAATCACATCTCATTAATTAACACAATTTGGATGCATTCATCCCTATCCTTTAGTCATACTTTCTAAGTGGGTTGACACCACCTCCACATCTGCTCCTGTGCCAGAAAATGTATATGTGTATGTGTATATGTATACCCATGTACTTAAGCTTCCATCATGTCTACAAATCATCCAAGTGATAGAACATGCTAAGGGGCAGGTGCTGTTTGCATGGTTTGTGAATATGTCAGGAAACCTGCAGGTCTATCATTTGTGTGATTTGCCAGGTAGCCAGACCATGTGGCTTCTAACTGCATCAGCAAAGGTGAACAGCCACATTAGTAAAATTAAATGGAAAGGGGGCCTAATAGATACATATAAGATTGCAGGAACTGTGAAGTAACATTTTATGTACCAATAATGCACAAGGAACAGTTTCAGTTCTCCATTTAGCATGTAACCACCCAATGCCATATGCACTTTTTATTGCGTATCTCATGAAATGTAAACCTTCAGATCAGTGTAACAGAATTGCAAATCTAATAAAACCAATACGATGTCATTATGCCAGGGTTAGTCAATATGGTGTCATCCTGGTATTTTGGACTACATCTCCCATTACATGAGTGTAGCCAGGATTTTTGTTAGGGGGGCAGGACTTTTGTCGGGTGGGGGGCAGAACCGACATGACTGGTCAGTTAAGTATTTCTATTTTACTTGATCTAGGGAAGGGCAAACACCCCCCCCCCGTCCTCCCTTGGCTACATCCATGATCCTCTACCATTACCCATGTTGGCTAGGGCTGATGCAAATTGCAGTCCAGAACCCCTGGAAGGCACCATGTTGGCTACCGTTCCTTAATCTATGACCAAGCATTTGACAATTATTGCAGTGAGTACATCCAACAATTATATATTACTGTACATTGAAGAAGTATTTATTTCATTGAAAGCTTGGCATTATGAGTCAAATTCTGGAACCCATAGCTGAAATTTGGTGTATAACACCATGGTTATCCATGAGATAGTACAGGTCTAGGGGTTTACAAGGATGAATAGCTGAACTGAACTGACAGTTAAGGATGTCTAGAGACCATGATGATATGCCTGTGATGCTTTTATGAGAAGATGCCGTATATACCGTGTCAGTTCGTCTAGCTCAGTATTGTCTACACAAGCCTCCTGTCAAGAGCCAGAGTCAGGAATAGGGCAGCAATAAAATAACACCAGTGCCCTTCATTCAAAGTGACTTGAACAAAGCAACTCTTCCCAGTAGGTCTTGCCCCAATGAGGCTGTTGTGAGGACCGAAGGACCCTGCCTTCCCACGGCTTTCTAAGGATCGCCTCCCAGCAGCCTAAGGCTCTGCTGTCTTATCAGTCATTGCTCTGCCCTCTTCATTTCTCTGCGTTCTAGGAGACCGGGAGAGAAGCTGGTCACAGTAGGAGGGGAAGATGCCCTGGATTCTTCTGCAGCCTGTTTCCACTGCCTCCTGGCAGTGGCGGAGCTTCATGCTCCAGCACCAGGGAGCGGAGAGCAGGCGTCCCGGGAGCGTGGCATGCTGCCTGTAGGGGCGTGGTGTGCTGCCCGTAGGGGCGTGGTGCCCAGCGTGGGTGGGGGGAGCAGCTGCAATTGCACCCTGCCAGGATCACGCTGCCAGGGGTGGTGCACTCCCCCCCCCCACCTCTTCCTGCCCTAGTGCCTCCTGGCCTTCCCTCCTTCCCTGCCTCTGAGTCTGGACTGCTCTCTGCCACAGCCTCTGCCTGTTTACTAAACCCTGTTGCCTCTTCAGCTTCTGACACCACCTCCTCCCAGTCTGTTCTCTCTTCTTCTTCACTTATTTTTGTCCCACCACCAATCCCTGAGCTCTGAGCCTTCTTCCCCTGGGAGTTCCTGAGCTTCCCCTGGGAGTTCCTGAGCCTTCCACCACTCCTCTGCATTCAGCCACCTCCCTCTATCTGCTACCCTCCATAAGTTTTGACTACAACTCCTTTCGTACCTGACTATTGGACATGTTGGCTGGGGCTGATAGGAGTTGTAATGAAGAAAACACACAGAATGTCTCAGGGGAAGATTAGTTTACATTGATTGCAAATGGCTCTCCAGATTTTCAGATTTAAGTCTTTACTGGCCCCATCATGAGATGCCAGGGATTGGATGTGGGACTTTTTTCATGCAAAGCAGGCGTTTTACCACTGAGTGACAGCCCTTCCCCAACACCACTTTTTTCATGAACCAAACAAAATATGGATTTTCTCAGACTGTGCATAGATACATTTTAAGGTTTTTTTATTTATCTCAAAAATGTGAGATTTTTAGAGTACCGAGGTGACCTGAAGGCAAATAATTGTGTGCTGACCTAATACCCTTTTAAACGCACCCCCAGATATCTTGAGATGACCAAGTTTTGTGGTTTGTTGTGATTACAAAGATTTTCCATATTAACAAGCGGCATTCTGTAACATGAGGGAAACAAAAGTAGTTTTCCTTTTTCATCTTCTAGCAGTAACATGCCTTACCATTCCTTTTCTGCATATAAATTGTAGCATTACACTGATTAAGGGTGACAAGTTCTGACTCACTCCTAAAGTAAATTGTACTTTAAAAAAGCTCTCTTGGCTTGCTACTGACAGCTGTTGTGCTTAAGTAAAACATTTGCAGAACTGGATTGAGCTATTGCTAGCTCATAACAAAGAATGATTGTTAAGTGACCTTCAATTATTTTATCTATAAGGTGAACTTTTGGGTGGGCCTCTCATTTTCTTCCTGTTTTGCAACCTGCTAGGGGAAGCCCATTCCTTTCTTATCTTTCCATACATTCTCCCATGTATAGAATGTCTTAAAGAACCATGCCAGGCTTTAAAAAAAAGAATAATAAACAAACAGTTTCAGCCCTTTGATTATAAAACAAACCTCATTAAGGTGATAAAGGCAGGGGGAAAAATGGGGCAAGAAAGCCACAATTATTTGTCCATTGTAACTGCAAAGTTAACTAGTTTTGCAGCCATATCAGCTTAGTCTTGCTAGAAAGACTCAAGAATATCTGTCTAACACTCATTATGAATCCTCCCCGCTATACCTTCAAAGTCATAACCCAAACACTGAACAGAGTCACAGCAAATATACTTCACAATAGGGGCTCTGCATAAATCCTCATGAATTTATATTAAAACCGGATTTTTATTGCATCCGTCTTGGCAGGAGGGAGAGTAGTAACCTAAGACCACTAAATACCAAAGTTAGTGGGACCAATTGCTTCCTTTACTCAGAGTCTGTGGAAGAGCAAACAATTCTTATTGGTCTGTTTGGGGAACAGATGAAGGGCCTGTTGGTTCATGTTACAAGCAGCAGTAAAATAGAAAACTGCATATCAAAGTCTATAAATCAAGTGCAATATTCAGAAGTCAGTCATTGTCAGGATTTTTTGGGGTGTTGGTGATGCTCATGACCACCTTTGTCTATAATGTCAATATTCTCTGCTCCTCAGCAGGATATGCTTGCTTATGGTGACAAGAAAAGGTTATTTTTCATATTCCCATTGAATCCAGACAGAAGGGTTTGTGGTAACAACTGGGAACCCACCAATAGCTGAAGAAAAACCAGTAAAAAATACTCATCAGATACATGTTATCCAAACAAGAATATAGGTACGTTGAAGGAAATTACCTGGAATTTTTAAAGTATGACCAACTAACTTGTCCAGCTTCATATCAGAGGCCAGGCTGTTTGAATGTGTTCATCTGTCAAATCCTTTGGATTGTCAGATCTCATGCTATGGTTCCTAGAATCAGGTTTGGGGATTCAGCCTCATAATGGCAAGCTAATTTCAGGACTGTTACCTAGTCCACATCACCTGATAACTTAATGACATCTCCTAAGTGCATAAATGTGCAAGTCTAGTTGACACATGCCTGCCACCTGGAAAAAAATGGATGGGAATACTCGGTACAAGACAAAATGGCCTTTCCCCTGAATTCTTCCATTTTTCAGGGCTATCAAATCTCTAGCCTTTGCCATTGTGCTTGCTACTATAATATGCTCACAGATCAAATCCACATACCAGATTTTTTTTACTTCCAGGATTTGGCAACTCTGCTGATGTGACAACATATATTACAGAATATAGCAGGTACAGTTTGTCCTGCAGGGCCTTCCTTTGTATGCTGGCTACCAATCTGACATGAAAGTCTATCAAGTTTTTGTTCTCTAGCAGGGATGCCAACCTGAATAAAATATTGTGGGGGCCCAGGTAAGCCCCACCCCACATAATTGATTACATGATGCAGTGCACACAAACCATTTGAATGGGAATGCTCATCAAATTTGTGGGGGCACGGCCCCCTCAAATATTTTATTGTGGTTGGTCGAAGCCCCCACAGCCACTAGGAGTTGGCTCCTATGTTCTCTAGCCACACAAAGTTTCTACATCCATGTTTTTGCCTTGAAAGTGCTTTCTCACACCCACACTTTCAACAGCAAACCCCAATGGCCTTAAACACCTATCGGATTCAAACGTAGTTTGCCATGGTGTGGGTGGGTGTTTTGTGTGTGAGAGAGGTTTGAAGATAACAAGTTTAACCATCGCTTAGGTTCATGATCATTTGGATCTCAGCCTATTATACTGAAATTTCTGAGGTCAGTTGAAAGGGAACACATTAGGTATCTGGCAGGGTTCGATTTGTGAAATGAAAGGTATCAAATCCCAAGGTTCCTTTGAGTAGGCACACTCATTCGCAAGCAGGGCTTTCATAACCCTACTCATGGACACTAGAGAGCAATGTTTGAGTGCAATGCTGATGCTGTTTTAAGGAGGTGAGAAGTTGAGTTGCCTCAGGGGCCTCTTCTTTTGCTTCACAAAAGGGAACAGGCCCCTTTCTCAAAAAAGTTTAGCAGGTCTGGCTGTCCTTGAGGCCATCAGCAGTTGAACTGACTTTCGAGATCCTGAGGCGCACGTAACAAACAGCAACCTCACACAGTTATTCATAACTATGTTGAGTGAAAGCATTCCCTTTCTAGCAGACTCATTAAAACTGTCCTCAATGGGACTAATTCGCAGAACGAGGTGCAACTCAACATAAGCAAGCTTGCCCATTTGGGGACTTATAAGTAACCACAGCAAAAGGTGGGGGGGAGTTAATAAATCCACAGGCTTTCTCCAGAATGCATTGCGGCTGGGAATAGTAATAAAATTGTGACCTTTCACTTTTGCCATAGCAGTTCTAAGGTACGACTTCATAGCAAGTCTAAACCTCTCCATTAAAGAGAAAAAAGAAATAAATTTCCAGCACTTACAGAAAGTGTTATCCTGAGGAATAACTCGTATCTCTCCATCTATTATAGGTTTGGCAGAAAGCTTAGATTTATATGCAGTGGCACCTCAGCCTTTAAAGATCATTCACATGACTGACATTACAAATAATGAAGTTTAATATAATATTCTAGTATCTTGCTTTTCCATTTTAAAGAAATATTTACCTTGATATTGCTATGTAATATTTTACAGCTCTAGTAAAATATGACTCAGAAGGTGGTTTTTTTATAGAGGCCTCCGAGAGCAAGTCTTTTTATTCTTTTTCAGTGCATTTCTAAATTGTATTACTGAATAATCCACTGCCTCTCAGAAGTTAAGCTGAGGTAAATATTACGAGATAAACAACAGCAAAATAAAATGGTCTATTGCTTTCCTATGACAGCAGTGTATCAGGATCATGTGTGACAATTTTTAAAACTCAGCATACATGTTTTTTTCCCCAATAGACTAAACAAAGGACGAGATGAATTTTTTCCCTGCTTATTCTGTCCTGGCCAAAAATTCTTCAGTCTATATATTTCTATGACATAACCTCATCCCACTTTTAGCGGAACAGGAACCAGTTTAGCATAGGTTTCCCTTTTCATTTTTTCCCTTTTAATGGCAAAGCGAATGCAAAAAGCATATGATTACGGTATTTACGCTTCCATTAAAGTGTCCGCAGCAAGTTGGGTGATTCTAGCCTACTATTTTGAAGCTATTTAGGTTTACAGCAGCACGGTGCCCATTTCATTTCAATTATATTTGAGGACAATGCACTCTTGGTGGAAACTGATGGCACGGCGACAGCCAGTAAATGTCCATTAGCAGCTGTCTTTTCATGGGGTTCTCTCTCTGGATGGTGGGTCACAGCATATTCTCTCTCTCCTCCTTCTCTTTTTCTCCCTGACCCTTCTCTCTCTCTCTCTCTCTCTCTCTCTCTCTCTCTCTCTCTCTCCCTCCACCCCCCCACATTTAGCAGCATCATTTCAATCTGAAATAATTATTATAGCAATAATGATAAAAACCACAGCCAGTATTGATCAGTCTTTTTCTTTCTTTCTTCCCTATGATGTAAAACGCACCAGCAACACACTTCTTAGCTTGGCTAAAAGCTCTTGCTACAGGAATACAATTCTCCAGACACCGTTTGGTATGGAAACAGAAGGAATAGAAGGAAATAAACCAATTATAAACTCCATCTAGAGTCCCCCCCCCCAAACTCTCTGTGACTCTCTGATGCTCATAATGAAGAGGTAACCATCGAGGGGGGGGGAATACAGCTTAGAATTCCTAAATAATGTCTGAATAAAACAAGGAACTAATGTAGCAATGACCATGGATAAATCTTTAGCTGAACTTAAAATTAACTCTTGGTGAACAATGCCAGAGCATTCTTAATGAGAAATGTTTGGTAAAAAAATCCAACCATTTGTTTGCAATGGAAAATACCTTAATTTTTAATTTCTCTGAACATTACCCAGTGAACATTTTGGTATGTTTCAAAGGAAATTACTTGATTGGAATTAAATCTATTTGAATATAAACTTGTGAGGATCAGGATGGAAACTGGCATAATTTTAACAAAACCTTCACACTGTTATCACTAACCTTTTACAGTGATTTCAGTGGGACCCTTAATATAAAAAGGGACTTTTGACTATCGACTTGCTTGTAGACTCAACCACATCTTGACTCAAGCCCAGCAACATGTACATTGTCAGGTCAGGCAGCTTGCATCAAAGCAGGTCCCACTGTACTAATGCCTGCCTACCCGGTCTAGCCCCCCCACTACCAGAGAACACAGATCTGGTGGCTGCAAATTTGCTGGCGGTGGACATTTTGTTTCCCCCACAATGTCCTTGATGTTGTGTTGGTTTGGAGCATTATGGGAAAGCAAAACTGTGCCTGCCATAAACATATGATGGCCAAATGGCTGCTGCCATTTTGTTTTCCCCACAATGCCCTGGGCACATGCAACATCTAGGACATTATAGGAAATACAAAATTGTGTATGTCAAGAAGCAGCTGGTCCTTATTGTGAACTTCAGGAGGGCCCCGTTCATATAGGAGGTTGCCCGCCAAGGGTCCTGAAACCTGGAGCTACACGTTGCCAATCTACATATAAACACTAACAAAATAATGCACTTAACACAAATCTTTTTTGTAGCTTCACGTTAAGCACAATGATAATGTTGGAAAATCTGGAAAAGATTTAAGATTGCTTTCTCAGCAACAGTGCACTTATGTGCTGGACCATTTTCCTTAGAGTTTAGTTCAGGTGAAAACTTTTAAAACAACCTTTGGTCCGAATGTAATTTTTTTCTTGGCATTACACACAGCATACTGTGCTGCACCATAATAGCTGTATTAGAAATTAAATAGCTCAATAAAACCTTCTGGGAAACTACTGATATTTGTTGTTTCTTACGGCACCAAGAATGATAGGTAAAAGGAGATCGAGCAAAGCTGGGTCTGGGAAATGCAACAAAAAGCTTGAAGCAGCAGACTGGTCCCATCTACAGTAATATTTAGCATAATTATAGGAGTGCAGTTATGGCCCTGTATTAAGGCTGAGATGGATGGATCACAGTCTGTGCCTATAACGAGAAGGGAAACAATAGGTTCTGCAGCGTATAGTTAGAAAATAGCTCCATAGATAGATATTCTGATGTCTGCTATTGGGAAAGGTGCAAGAAAAGCCATTTGCCCCTCTCAGATGGAAAACATTGCTAAGCCAAGTGTCAAACTTGTCATAGTCCCTAATCCTGGGGTGTGACCACCCATCAATCACGTGACATCACAATGATGTCTTGTGTCTAGTTTTTGCAAACTGGTATGAACAAAGGCCTTGGCAATTAGCCGACTGTAGTGCTGTTCATGGAAGCCCCAATGATCATCACTGCCTGGATGGTTAGGTGATCAAAAGGGCTGCCATGAACAGCACTCTGTAAGCTGCAACAACCAGCTCTTTGTCAGTGCTTCAGAAATGCTGGGCAGGGAACCTTGCAGGTGCTACTGATAATCAACCTCTGTTTTAGCTCACCCATGTCTTTACCTGCCCCACACCTGATCCCATATGCAACAAGTGGTGTGGCTTGACCCAAATGACTTCATGGGCCAATTGGGGAGGCCTGGCTGGCCTGTGGTTCAAAAGTTCCCCAGCACTGCTTTAGTCTATAAAAATACAAAGTCATTCTATAGTGTCAGGCCATTGGGTCTATATATTCCAGTATTGTCTACTCTGAATGGAAGTCAGGGGAATCTTTCTTTGTGTTGTCACCTTTAAATGGAAATGATCAAGATTGGAACTGGAGATTTCTGAATGCAAGGCATGTTTTCTATGGCCTCTGCCCACAGAGTTCTTACAAATTCTTAATCTTTATATACCCTGACTCCCTTCGCTTCTTTCTTCCACTCTCTACTTCTACCCCTTTGTTTGGTTTTTATACCTTCTATATCTTGCCTGCCTTCTTTTCACATGCATGGCACTGGATTTGGTGAAACTTGACCTGCCTAGAAGTGGCTGTGAACAGGAAAAAGCATTTCTTTTCCAGCCTTACAGTTCAGTTTGGAATATGAGCAACAACAATGAAAGAGTATCTTTATTACTTTGAGCTTAGTATGAATTGTTACTAGCATACCAATCATAGATCAAATTAAGTAAAGGTCCACAAACAGCTTAGCAGCAACCTCTAGTATGGTAATCAGTAAAACAAAAAACCCCACAGTTTTTAAACTGGGCAAGAAGGAAATTAGGAATTGGGTATGGCTAGGTTGTCAGATCTAAAGCTTCAAGATTAAAATGTGTTGTTTATTGCAGGAATTGGTGTGAAACGGTCAAAAGGCTGACAGAGAGACCCACCTTGGGGTCAAGAAACAGTGGCCTAAATAATTCTGTTTGCACCCCCTTTCCAAAACAAAAGCAATATTCTCCCAGGCACTGGCCTGGAAAACCAAAGTCAAATGCTACCCACAAGCACCACAGCTTATTACTAGAACTGCCAATAATTGAACCAGAAGCTGTTCCAAGTTTGACTTTAATTTGAATTATACTAAACAGTGCAATTTGGATCCAAAAGCATTTCCAGGAGATGATGAATTGTGTTAGGATCATCTGAAAAGATTGTACTGCTCATTCCATTATGACTTGATTTGTGTGAATTCAATATTTTTCTCTACAAAGGCTTTTAAAAAGCCATTAATAAAATGCAGTTCTGGCTTTACAGCTGATGAACAGTCACCTCCCACAGCCAAAAATAATAAAATAAAATAAAATACAAACCAGACATTGGAAGCAGAATATTGACTGCAGCCTGGTGCCTACCTGTCTGCAGGTGAAGACTTGGAATTGCGTGCTTTCTTTACTTGGGCATATAACGCTTCAACCGTTGGCCCTTCCCTAGGGCTCTGTGGTCTATTGTTCATTGTGCCACTATTTATGGAGGAATTATATGAAGCAATTCCAGCATACATTGAGTCACCATCACATCCAAAAGTCCTGTTTAATTCTTGAATCTCGGCATAATCCCGTTCCCGAGCTTGTCTCTCGCGAAACTCTCGAGTCTTGGCTTGAATTCTGGAAATGAGAAATAAGGCTAGAAATATATTTGAAAGCTGGGTGCAAAATATGCTTATATTCATGGGTAAGTAAAACCTACTGGGGGGAAATCACAAAAGTGCTAGAGTGCAGTACTTAAGAATCATGGGGCTTTAGTCAGAGTTGGACTCTGGAGTACATTTCCTAACTCTTTAGAAATTTTGTGGATGGGGAGACGCATATAACATACGTAACTCAAGGTTTGCAAGTTGCAGGCAGCACAGCAGTGTTTCCATGTGACCATACTGATGGTACCAAATACCTGTTTGGGTGTTATTCCTCCTGTCCTCCTTCTCCATGGGCTCATTATACTCATTATACTCAGGCCAAAAACCCATCTAGCTCACCATCTTGTTCTCACAGTGGCCAACCAAATATCCAAGAAAAGCCTGGAAACATAACCTGAATGCAACAGCACTCTCCTAACAAGTGATTCACAGCAACTGATATTCAGATACTACCTCCAACAGTGGAATTGAATATAGCCATTGTAGAGTTTTAGTTTTATTATGCTATTTATTTTAGCATTGGAACTCCCTTAGTCTGGATATTCAACTTGCTTTCTCATTAGGTAAGATGCTGTCACTCAAACAATTCTTACCCTGCCATATGTGGCTTGCAGATTGCCTCATAAAACTACAAGTGCTTTGATTCTGTTGCATGTGGTAATTATTAATCATTGGTGTTTGTATGATGATGTATTTCACACCATAATGATATCACATTGCAACCCAATGCTTTCAGTATTCTTTACCATTAAAAGCATATGGTGGAGGTTTTAATCTTACATTTAATCTAACTCTGCCCTTCATCTATTCACAGATTATTTAATGCTTTTTAGCAATCCCGCTTTATGGTTTCTATAAAGAACTCGTAAGAATATCTCGGAAGGTTAAAAGCTGATGTTATTTAAATCAATAGAAAACTTTCCATTGACTCGGTGAGGATAGCATATCATTCATTCATTGACTGTATAAATATCTCATTGACTGTATAAATATCTCATTGAGTAATACCTATAATTAATAAGAAAATAAGCATCTCCACATACTGCAGCCACATTTCTTCTGTGAATTATGTATTATAGACATTTGAATGTAATTTAGATAATGTTTAATACAGTAGTATTATGGCTAGAAATATTAGCCATTCCCATTTAGAAACTACACATTTTGGTTTTTTAGGTGCATTACTAATATTTGCACCTGCACATGGAAAGTGTAGATCTGAAAAGAACGTATTTTCAAATATTGTGTATCATACAGGTACACTTAGAAAAATGCATTTTATCAGGACACACTACATGTGCCTATTGTCTACTGCAGGGGTAGTCAATCTGACATCCTCCAGACATCGCTGAACTACAATTCCTATCATCCCTAGCCATTGGCCATGATGGAATTTGGAGTTCAACAATATCAGGAGGGCAGCATGTTGGTTCCCCCTGGAGTAGACAATAAGAACAAATAGCACAGATCTAGGCTGATACAGCAGCACCCTTGGGCACTTTACCATGTGAGACAGCAACACAAAATTCCCCCGACTGCATTTATGGGTAGGGTGGAGGTATAAAATTGGTATGAAAGCACACAGGCAGCACCAAAATGACTGGAGGCGTAAGTAGTTTAGAAATACATGTTACAGCTTGACTAACGCTACAAATCAGAGACACATGCGGAGAATTCACTATCCCTTTGATTATTCAGATAATTGCCGCTGCCTTTAAAAATTAGAGTAAACATGATGTTTAAGCGCTTTTAGCTGCAAAGTATTGGACTCCTGTAGTGCAAGTTGGATAATTTGATAGGTTTTCCGGCACTGTTAAATTTAACAGCAATAAGAGCTGCTCACTTCCAATAATTGCGTATTAGAATGAATCATCCTTAAATGGTTATTTGGTATTAAGAGGGTCCCTCATCTGCTGTGGCAGGGAGAGGGAAGAGTTGTAATGGGCATGCCTTTCAAGACTTCAGATCTATATCACGCAAAGCCAGGCATAGGCAAACTCAGCCCTCCAGATGTTTTGGGAGTACAACTCCCATCATCCCTGACCACTGGTCCTGTTAGCTAGGGTTGATGGGAGTTGTAGTCCCAAAACATCTGGAGGGCCAAGTTTGCCTATGCCTGCCCTAAGCCCTGCAAGTATGGGGTGGTCAAATTGGAGAAACCCTGTTTCTGTTTTATAAGCTATCAGTCTTGGCCGGCAGACCAACAAACCTACCATCACCACCTGCCCAAAAGAACACACAGTATTCTAGATGTTCTAAAAAGTATATATTATTTTTTACCTAGAAAGGAATCTGTACTTTGGTCATGACTGCTTGGCTATATTGCATATCCTGTTGTTCTTTCCTCGCAACATACCAATGTGACATGGAAATAGATCAGCACTACTAATCCTGTAAACTGCCCTGACTCTGCAAAGAGTAACTGGGTGTGAATTGGTTTAGTGAGTACTGGATGTTGTAATGTACCAAGCCACAGTTTGTTAGGCATGACGCTCAAGAGAAAGGACTATTTCCCCAAATCTTTATGTAAGATCACAGGAACATGTGAAGCTGCCTTATACCAAGTCAGACCTCTGGGCCATCTAGCTCGTTATCATCTATACTAACTAACAACAGAGCTGCAGAATTTCAGACAAGGGTCTGATGCTGTAGAGTGCACCTGTGAACTTTTACATCTCTGTTGGTACTGTGACATATGAAATGCAGTGCAACTATGAAAGTCAATCAGCTTCCAACTAATTGCCACCGTTAAAGCCTTGAATGATATATTTGAATAAACTAAATCTTAATTACCAATGCGGGCTGCTCATTTTGTTGGTGTTGCTTTTTAAGGCAGAGGACCACTGGAAATTTAAAAGCAAAAGGACATTACAGAGAAGACCGAGAACTAGGATGGATTACATGGCCCACAGATATTTGTTTTTCCTTAGCTGTCAAATAGGGTGGTCCATGTACAAATATATGTGTCAAGTCATGGCCAAAGTGCAAGTAATTGTGTGTTGAGTAGGATTCAGAGGACTATAACAAAAAAACATTACTGCACCAATTAAAAATACCAAAGTGAGATATCAGTTTGTATTTACAGTCGATAGAGTTTCTACTCCCAAATCTCTTTGTCTAGTCTACAAGTGCAATGAAAATATTTTGCTCTGAAGAAACAAAGTGTAGATTTCCCAGTAAAAATATTATGGTCTCATTGGGAATTCTGGAAATACACCAGAAGAGCATCCTGCTGTTGAAGCCCTGATTCCATCTGATATTTTAATAGCTCCAGATGGCCTTTACTGGAAGACAACACTCTCACTATTCTTTTATCATGACCCCTGAGGTCACAAATGATCTGCAAGGATGGTGCTATTGTCCTTTCAAGAGTAAGTTAGTATGCTTCCCATTAAATCTTTGCTGTTATTTGACCATACTTTCACTGACAAAACGAATACAATCAGTTTTCTCAAATAGCAGTATATGCAAAATTATAAGAAATGTGTTTTTCTGGCTGTTCCACAATAGTCCATGTTAAAGTGAACGATGCCATTTGATGCATCTTTTCATCAGGTGGTTTTCTAACCCAAACCACATGAGCAATCCCACCTATTCATTTATGAAAGAATGTTGGCCCTGAAAATAAAAATCTAAGCGCATTAAGGTCCATGTCTACCAACTTTAATGGATGTTCTAAGAACAGTGAGCTTATTGCAAGATTCATTGCTGTGAAATAATTAATATTCACATTTTTAATGAATTATTTGTCCTTTGCCATTGTCATAAATAAAGCACTCTGGATTTGCATAGACAAAAATATTAAATAAACTAATGCTCTAAATAAAGTAATAAGGTTAATTTCCTTCCTGCTGTCACTAAATTCATGTTAGCAGCCTCTCTTCAGCTTGACATCAATTAATGATTTTAATTCCACACTCTTGTCACTGTGCTCACTACCCTTTCCTCTAATTAAAATGGATGATGCATGATGAAGGGAAAACACAAGACTTCTGTTCTTGTAACATTTCTATTCATTAGTATACTTTTTTTACAGCAAAAGGCTTGTAGCTTTAATGGTACTAAAGGAAGATGAAGAAAGGCTGTATTATCTCTGAGAGGCGTAGGCTTTAACACCCTTAAGGGGAACAGACAATACATAAAATTACCATTGTTGGAGGACCAAGTTCTCCAGAACAAGATATCAATATAGTCTATTAATTAGTATGCATTATCTATTAATAAATGTGTACATGCACATATACCTTTAAATGTATGCACATTCTATTTCATGATTATACTTTGGGTGTCCACAATCCAAATAAATGCAATTTATTGTGACATCTAACACTAAGTATTATTGGGCAAGAATGCGATTATTTTGCTGTGATGATATGACATTTATATAGGACAGTCTGGTGTGACGAGAAAACTGAGGAATGCTGGTTTTGTAAAGGAGAAAATAAGTTTTTTACCATTTATGGAGTTATGGTAGTAAATGACTAATTAAATTTTCCAGAAAGATTAGATTCTTCAGTATGCTTCTTGAACAATGTAAACTTGAATGTCCCCATCAACATATTGGGTCTCAGGAAATCTTCATATTTTAACTACGGCAAGTCTTGGAAGAAGATTAAAAACTTAAAAAAATATAATTAGGAAGATGTGGGAACAACTGGTGGCTATAATGCTAAGAGATTAAGGAAAGATAGCAACCCTACTGAATACATAGAGATCAGTAATTTACTATATGAAAAGAGATTTAGAAATATTAGAAATGTTGGATTGATTATATGCTGCTGTAGGGTAATCTGGTGACAGTGTAAATGCATACTTGAGAAATAATTTCATTCCAAGATGCTGCAAAAGGTAAGATATAGGCAATTAAAGCATTTTACTGTAAGTTATTTATATTTAACTTATGTTCGTTAATTAATTTTGTTAAATGTATATACATTTACTGCATTGCATCTTCAAATCATAGTGCATATACCCACATAGTTTCTAGTTATTTTGTTTACATGATGGGTGAACAGTCATCACCTTGACGTGGAAGAAGGTCTCACTGTGTTTTAGGTCCCTACTGCCTTAGGTAAGTAATCTGTTGCAAATACAACTTTTAAAACCTCACTAAGCTTTCCTTCTGCTTCCAAGGGAGAAACTTTTCTCACATCACTTTTCAATTCAGAGACAGGCTGATGACAAAAATATCATGGTACAAATTATTTGGAAAGACTAATGTACTCCTTTTAGCCATTTATAATACATTCTTAAATATAAAGTAGCGTCCTAATGCCATCCTTACAACTGAAGAGTCTTGGCAATGCACAATACATTTAGAAACCAAGACTGAGAATCTTTGCTGCAGTCATTATTTTCAATCCCATGAGCTCCTAGACATTCCACTTGGCAAATTTCTGTCTCCACTTTCTTCACACTTGGGATCAGAAAGACCCACAAAACCAGTGCGGGGAGCTCCCCCTTCTGGTTCAGGAGCTGTGAAGGACAGAGGCTGTTTTCATTTCAGCACTGATACCCACTGACTAAATTTGCAAAGAGACGGATACTAACAGATTCACTTCATAAATGTCATCTTATTTGACTAAGAAGCAAAAGGGTAGCAAAGTTTTGAAATAATAAACACCAAGGGTGGTTGATTTGTTTTTTTCAAAGGATGGCTCACATTTAGAAATGCACAAATACAACTGTTAACTTTTGGAGACTGATCAATCTTTAGCACTAACTCCCGAAGCTCTTTGCAAGTCAACAAAGTCAGGAGCTCTTAAATATTTTAAAACAGCATTTCAAGAAAACCCCATCACGACCCCCTCCAAAATCTAGCTATCCCTGTAAGTAATGTCATTCCAACTTGCCCTTGGGAGCTAACCACTGGCAAGATGATTTTTTTCTGTTCTAAACCAAGACAGCCAATAGTTAAGCGATTAACAAGTAAACATGCATTTATAAATAAATATCTAAATAGTATTATTATTGTTGTTTAATTAATACACACTGCCAAAAGAACTGACAGACAAGGATGCATATCTAAGCTGTACAGAGATTATGAATGTTTGGAATGTAAGCTTTTGCGCCTCTCAAATCTCTTCTTTAGGGCCTTTCTGGAAAATCAATTTTTTTTAGTGTGATAAATGTGTAGCGGTTTTCCATTTGTTGCATGGGATCCAGACATTTTCCCTTAAGGAAGCAATTCTGTTTCGGTAATGTCACAGTTTCCCCCACATTCAAGCCACAATATATTGCTGCTTGGAGGATGTAGCTCTTTTCCCAGTTAGCAGGCTGCAACAGACTGCTGTCTTGAATATGATTCACGGGCACCTATTGCGTAGATTCCATGACATCACTGATGACAGCAGAAACTACCATTATGCTTCCGCCATGCTATGATTCGGACTCTAAATCCTTGAAAGTGGCTTCTTTCAGGAGCTGAAGTTTACAAGTATGGAAAAACCTTGTTTGCTTCATGCTGCCTCTTTCTCAGTTAGCAAGTCTTCATATTTTGCCTTGAGACTCCAGCAAGAATCCTTGCAAAGATTAAACTGAGATGGGAGTTGTATAATCCTGTGCTGTTACCCCCTCTGCAGGCTTAACACATTCTTTCTGTCTCTGCTGAATATCTTACTATATTGCACTTAATAGGGAATGACATAATTGCATAATTAAGGGGAAGGGTCATATATCTGTGGGAGAGTATCTGTTTTTCCTAGTTTCGTCTACATGGTGATCAAAATGCTATCATTCTATCAATACAGGTGCGCCGACATATGTGTCATGTGTAGAATGCAATGTACTACTGTACTTTAAAAAAAAGATCATATTAGTTGAGTACTATTATAGGACCTTGCCTTATTTTCATTGGCCAGTATCAGGAATTGAAACTTTATCAGCCATGTTTGATATTTATATAATATAAATAAATATAAAGGGGGTAAAGAAATATTTACTATATATTTGGGCACACTTAATAATCTCCTTTTCCGAAATAGCTTCCTTTTATGTGGGTTTCAAGGATGCACCAAGAATGGCTGAAGGAGTCTTGCTTCATACAAGATGGGATTCATAATAAATCAGTGGGATACTGTATAAAAATGGCAGTCTTAATTCAATTCGTTCAATGGAAAATTAAGCTACATTAATTTGCTTGTCTTCTAATCAATGTGAACAAAATACTTTCAAGACTTCGAGCAAAATACAATGCAAGCAAAACACTATTAAAATTATAGAGTCAGGGCAAAATAATTTTATATAATTGTGGCCCTGATTGATTTTTTAATGGAGCATCCACTTGTTCTCTGACCCCGGTGGACTTTTGTTGCATTTTGGTTCTACACAGCAAATTCATTACACCAAACCTAGCTCCCTCGTGCATTTCATCATTAGAGAAAGCAAATTTGATATTAAGTTATTTGTGTCATTAACAGCACAGGAAGAAGCAAAAACAGAAATATTTCTAAAAACAAGCTACTGTCTAAATTGAAATGTTCTACTGGATCCCTAATAAATTTTTCAAGGATTGCTCAATGTTTCAACCACAGAATTTTTTTATTATACTGTTTTACACTCCTTGCTTCTCCTAACAGCAGTAAGTTTCAGGGCAGCCCTTTTAGATGGTCAGTTTCCTTGTGAGGAGCCATTTAAAGTCCCCTTAATTATATACTATATTTATTCCAAGTAGTTTACAATGGGTTGGATCTTGACATATCTCTTTTCTGATTTGTTCTTTTTAGAATAATAATGAGCTATTGTCAACACTGTTATTTTTCTTAAACAATAATCACGCAATAAAATGAAAGAGAAAAACATGAGAATATAACAATCATAGGCAATTTACATTGGGAAACACATTAGTAACTGGCACTGTAGGAAGTAGGTTGGAAAGAAACTCCCAACTTCAAAGGAAAAGGGAACAAGTAGCATAGGAGATCCCAAGACCAACACCTCCCTTGTAATATGCAGGCCCAGTGAATGTATCACTAAAGTAATTATTCCAGCTGGAATATGCTTAGTGCAGGAGCAAAATGTGGGAGTCAATTCATGTAAAATTATCCATATATATATATATATATATATATAGTTAAGACACAGGCATGGCTTAATATTTAGGGTTGCTTTCTCACAGTACAATTTTGGATGTGCACATTAGACTGAACATTTGTAAACTTATATATGTAACGTATGAGTGAAGTAAGTAATTTTGGGGGGGGGGGCGGAAATCACATGCTTATGGCATGATCATACCTAGCTTGAGCGTAATCCAAGTTTGTGAAATGTTCTTGAGAGATGTGTCATTAAGTTCATATGTTACATTAGTGCATAGTAAATACAGTGCACAACCAATATACCATCACTTATTAAAATATATGTTATGATGGATTATTGCTTCTGTTCCTTGGGTTTACACAATACTAGGAATAAAGGTACAAGGTAGTGAACCTTACCAGGGACTGGCTATCAAGATCTCTCTCTTTAAATATAGGGCTAGGGAACACAGATGCTATTGAACTCCGCAACTCCAATCAGCCACAGTGAGGAACGATGAGAGTTGCAGCTTAGCCTACATGGCCACAGTATTGTTAGCCCAGAAATGGAAACAAGAAGAAATTCCGACGAAAGAAGAATGGTAGACGAAATTAATGGACTATGCAGAATTGGACAAAATGATAGGAAGGATTTGAAACTGGAGGGACCAGAGATTTACAGAAAATTGTAAGAAGTATATGAATTATTTGAAGAGCAACTGTAATCAACAAATTACGCTAGTAGGACTACAAGAAGTTTTGTAAGGAGAAATATACGAAGTGTTACAAAGTAGAAAAAGATAGAGATATTGGTTATGAGTCTGAAATGTAATAGGGAAGATAAGAAATGCATACTGAGAGATTAGATTGGAAAATTTTCAGACAGGATTGATGGAAGTTAAAAATTTGAATAAGATGCAAAAGTTTATTTAATTACTGTTGAAAATGATATGTTAAAAAAAACTAATAAAAATTATATTAAAAAGAGAGAGAGAGTTGCAGCTTAGCAACATCTGGAGAACCACAGATTCCCCCACCTCTGCTTTAAACTGAGGACATGAATCTAATTTTACTGTTGAGGGTATGTTTACAATTAGCCCAATTTATATTTCCAGAATCAGAAATAAAAAAAGCATGCATATTCGTGCCTGCATTAGAAAGCCATGAGAAGCAAACTGTTTCTTCTGTTACTTTATCAGGTTCCCTCCTCTCTCTTTTTGTAACATTTGAAGCCATGCTAACAGAAAAGGAGGGGAACGTGTCTTGCCATATTTCCCCTGTCAGTTTCTATTTCCCCTGAAAAGCCTCCCCGAAGACTAGCAGCTTGCTAAGTTTAAGCTCTAGGACAGCACCCTATGAGACACGAGGGCTGCTGTCAGAAGCAAACGATGCCCACCCCTCATGTACATAGAGGCCTCTCTGGAACCCAGCCCAAGAAACTACTTTATACTGGGAAGAATTTTCAAAACTGCTGGCGGACATCCAGTGCAAAGTACTAAGAGTTTTCTGATCGAAACAAACAATGAAATGCGTAGACATGTGTAGTCCTGCTTATAAAATTATGCACATATTTGTATTCCAAGGTAATTTAATGACGCAAATTAAAAAAGGAATCCGACTACAGTTCAACATGCAATCTAAACTGGAATAGCTTCATTAACGTCAATACTGCAGCACGCTGCAATTAGTCAACGACCTATTTTCTATTAATATTTTTTCAAATTATAAATAGCCATCGTTGTTAGTGTTTAGCTTCACTGCAAAGTAAAATGTTGTAGGAATAGTGGCAGCAATTTAGAATCAACTGTTGCATCACAAAGCTAATCAAGTTAATTGACTTCAATGTGATTTTGTAGTGCTCTGGAAGTGACAGGCTGGAATTGCAGGCCTGCGTTCAGATATAAGCATTTATGAGAATTAAATTAATGTTATTTGGTGCATGATTGTAGCTAGGAACTCTGGTCCAGATGTCCATCATGCACATGGGAGCAGCACTGTATACACGCACAGCTCCTGCCTCATATAAGCCTCCTTATCCAATGCAATTCCAGGTTATTCCAGGCACACATTTCTTTCTGTGGGCATAACTGCACTGAAAAGTTGGGGAAGTATGCATTAGCTAGGTACGTGGGGATGCATTTGGTTGGTTACTGGAAAACTGGGCTTATACAGATGGGATTTGACAGAAGTAATTATATAAAAGCATGAAGATCTTAAATTTGAGGGGGGAATACTCCAGCAAGGAGTATTCACTAGTTATTTTATACCCAGCTATTTAATCTACACAACACTACAGGACAACAGGAAAAGGTTGATCTCCAGTGACAATATTTATTTCCAGCGAGGAGTTTCAAATTCAATTGAAGACACAGTGTAAAATCAACAAAAGTAGATACGCAAATGTTTTCAGGAAAAGATACAAAATTTATTCCAATTCCATATAAATATTAATGTTTTTGAAAGTGTCTAGACAATCAATTCTAGCACAGGTGTACTTATTAATCCAGTTGCCCCTGTAAAGAAGGGGGAGTGGGGATGACAAATCATGAAACAGATGCCTGGTTGCTATAACAGCCTCTGAATATAGTCAAATTATCCTAGCTGATGTCCAATATATATTCTGCTTTCTCCCATTAGTTACATGAGCTCTACAAACATATTTGTATCTGAGTCATTTGACTAAAAATGAACTCCAGTGGAATGTAAATTACCAAACATAAAAAAAAACCTCTATCAAGATTTAAGCAAAAGACCAAGTCTACCTCTCCTGTTCTTGCTTCATTCGTATTCTCTCCTCTTCTGAAGTAACAGCTTCCTGCACTTTTATTTTCTCAATCTTGTCATCTTTTCGATGTTTGCCAAACCTGTTAATAACAAAACAAAAGTTCTAACTTGTCAACATGAACCATAATTGTGTAGGCTTCTACTCTCCACATAGAAAACTCTGTGCTCATTATAGAATGACACTCAAACAAAGGGGGCGGGATGAAACGGCAAGGTAATCATCAAACAAATATCAGTTTGAACAGTTCAGCCTCAGTGATACTTATATTTATAGTAGCACTCCTGGTGAGATGTTTATTTTTAGATTAATACCTGAACCATTTTATTGCACGTCCTGCTTAATTTACGTGTAAGTGCAATATGCAGATATAGTTAAGCAGTTTACATGGAGGTAAAATTACTCCGTGAATGGAAGAGATTCTTCTGCTTTGCCAAACCCTTCACTTTTTTGGTTCTGTTCTTTAACGCCACTTCTCTTTTTGCCCCCACTGCAATGGATGGAAGGGAATTAAGTACACCAGCTCCAAGGCTGGTTTCACTGAGGGCTCACTTTGGGACCAGAAGGCTTAGGATTCTGCAAATCTTCTGCCACCCTTGACACACATAGCCCAGCACTGCAGACGTTTCCAAGGGTGCACCATGGGGTCTTCTGATGGCATATATGCTGTCACACTGGCAATCTCCCTCTTTAGCAGTGCACCAACATCTATGCCATATCCAAAGCCCCCACTCCAAGAATGCTTTCTTGTTTTAAGCCTGCAGCCTAAGTTTAAATAATTAATAAATAAATAAACTACAGCACGGCACTTCTGCATACTGAAATAAATCCACTAGCTCCTCCTTTCTTATTTTATTTGTTGCATGTATATATCACACATCAACCAAGTCCTCTGGGCTGCTTACAAACTGTTTAAAAACTCAAGATTCAAGAAAGAAAGATCTGGAATGGTGTGATTAACATATACAAAGCAAACTTTTCTACACTGCACATCATTTAAAAAATAAATAAATTCATTCACGGAAACTGATAAAAACAAAGTAACACACTCAGCAGTATTAACACTACAGGTTCACAACGTAAGATAAGAACAAAAAGCTTACAGGGAAAATGAATCCAGGCAACTGGATGAATGTGAATATCCAGGGGTGAATATTCACACGTGAGAGAAAAATGTTGCAACTACCGGCAACAACCAATTGACGTGCAAGCATGCATTGCATCAAACCTGGAAGTAACTTTTAAAATGGTGGAAGCTGCCCTAAAACAGCCCAGAAAGGGCAAAAAAGGTACAAAAACAGTATCCAGCAATCCCACAAGCCTTTGCAAGTGCAATCCCAGGAGCCCTTGCACTGAACATTGAAGCCTGAAGAGTTGGGAGTTTGAACAAGGAGGTTTGCAGGGAGTGATTGTGGTGGAGTTTGGTATCCAGTAAGTGCTGCTGGTTTTTTTAAGGGTTTTTCAATGGTTTCAAGAGGTGCACAGTATGTTTGCGGGCTTTTCCAATGGTGTTTCATATATACGTGATTTCATGAAACCACATGGTGCCTCATAATGTAATCCCCACATAAACTGGGAGTTTTCTGTACAAAGGTTCAATCATTTCCCAACATCTAGAGGGCACCAGGTTGGTGGTACTTTGATCTAAAGAAAGAACAAGTTGAGCCCTAGAGTGTAGTGGCAAGAGCAGGCATAGGAAAACTCAGCCTTCCAGATATTCTGGGACTACAACTCTCATCATCCCTAGCTGTGGTCAGGGATGATGGGAATTGTAGTCCCAAAACATCTGAAGGGCTGAGTTTGCCTATGCCTGGGCTAGAGCGTTGAACCAGGATTTGGGAGACCAAGATTCAAACCTTCAATCAGCCACAAAACACATCAGATGACCTTGGGCCTCTCAGCTTGGGGAGTGAAGAATTCCAGCCACAATTTAAATGTCCAGCTATGGTCTAAGGCAGCTCCATTACAGTTCACTAAAACCAAAAGTCAGCTGGCCACCATTACCACCAAGCAAATAATCTGTTAAGAAAAAGCTACTTCTGTCAAAATCCAGCTCCACATCAGAAAATGGGGGTGGAGGTGGGGAATTAGAGAACTCTAATTCACAGTAAGGAAAATACATCCAAGAGAAATGTTAAATGTCGTCTTCTCCCCAGATACTTCAAGATGTCATATTTTGCCCTGCTTAATGTATTTTTCAGTGCTAGTGAATAGCTTACCATTAAATATCAACAAACTGAATATCACACTCAGATTTTCTGAGTGTGTATGTGTTTCTCCCTTCCATTTATTGATGTAGGCTTTACATTAACTTATAGATGGAAATAAAAACACAGCTTAGAGTTCCTGTATAATTGGACCGAAAGCAATTTTTTATAGAATTATTTTTATGACAGATTGAAATAACGGTTGCAAATTAAAAATATCCTGCCTGTCCCAAAGTGTGAGAAAATGATGAGGGTGAGCGGATGAAATCCTCTTCACTAATTGCCAAGATACTCCAGGGTTGTTAATTTAACTCCCTCATTTTCCATTTGCAAAAAAGAGAAAAAAGGTCAGAGAGCACTCTGAGAAGATACCTGTGAGCTCTCCAAAACGATATGATGCTAAGTCCTCAAGTCAACTAATTTGTGACAGTTGGGACAAGCAACATTCTACATGCAAAAATGATTCTGTGCTTTTCTCTTTGCAAACATCCTAGAACATCTTCCCTCATATCAGTGCATTCTATTGCTATCTAGATTTTGGCATCTTGCAGAATCCCTTGCAAAGCACTGTCTTGCAGAGCTGCTGGGGGAGGAACAGATCACTCTTGCCAGAAATCTGAATTGCTTGCTTCAGGTTTCCCCACTCCCATTCTTCCATCCATTTCGACTTTCCTCCCAATTTCCCCCTCCGCACACTCCATCTGACTATTGAGGCAGACAGAGACCTGCAGGTCTACCACCCTGTCCTATGAGTACTACAAACCTATGACAGGACTTTTCAATGGAAATAGCATGGACTAGAAAACTGGGAAAGCTTGGAGAGTGGGTTTTCCCCCCTGAAGATGAAAAACATGTCAGTCCTGGGACATTTCAAGAGTGACATGAAGGAAGTCCAGCATAAAACTTAAAAGAAATAAAACCAACTCAAACAAATACGGGGCGGGCGGGCGGGGGGGAACGTAACCAATGCTTATTTCATGATGTCAAACAACAATGTGCTAAATTGCATTTGCAGGAAGTAGGATGAGATCTAAGTTAACAAAATAATGATAAACATACCACCGGTTTCTTAACTGAAGGCCTTTTGAACAAAGGCCCTCTTTCCAGGTGGGAGACATCTGCAGAGACATCTGCATTCCTGGATAGTGCAAGGGTATTGGGCTTGCAGTTTTTTGTTTTAATTGTAGGATTTCTGGGAGCTGAAGCCCCGGTGAGCTTGAATAAAAGAAAAGGGTAGGAAGGGGGAAATCCTTGGGGCACAAGGGCTGGAGTACAGGTTTTAAAAGAGCGTAACAGGAGGGGCACTCTCAGTACGGATACTACATCATTGCCATCTCCATAGCAAAGCACTTACAGTAAGAAATTGTGGGAAGCCTCTCTAACATGCTTCAGAATGGACATGCCTCAGAATGAAATCATTTGCATTCAGCCCTGTTCCAAAGCAAGTCCCTGTTGCACAATCCAGGGAGCAAGGAACCACTTGTAACTACATTCTCTCAAGAGTCTTAAAGCTAAATCTAAAGTTGCCTGATTTATTCAATGGTGGCTATCTGGTTTTTTTATATATTGTTTGTGTTTGGATTGTTAATGTATTTGAAGGACTTTGTATGATTTTACTGTTTAAACTTATGACAATAAAGGCCAACAACAACAACTACATTCCCTATTCTCCTTGCGACAATGAAGGGATGCCCAGGTATAAACCTATGTCCTAATCCAGGGGTCAGCAACTTTTTCAGCCGGGGGCCGGTCTATGTGGTGGGCCAGACTATATTTTTAAAAAAATAATGAACAAATTCCTTTGCCCCACAAATAACCCAGAGATGCATTCTAAATAAAAGGACACATTCTACTCATGTAAAAACACGCTGATTCCTGGACCATCCGTGGGCCAGATTTAGAAGGTGATTGGGCCGCATCCGGCCCCCAGGCCTTAGGTTGCCTACCCCTGTCCTAATCCAGCACAAATTGTGCCACCACAGGGAGGCAACAGCCAGAAAAAGGCAACCAAAATTATGTAGGAGGGGAAGAAACTCCCATATATGGAAAGGTGGCAGCATTAGTTGAGAGAAAAGGTGAGTACAAGGTGACATGGTTGACGTTTATAAAATTGTGCATGGCATGGAGAAAGTAGAGTGAGAAAAGCTTTTCTTCCTCACTCATAATGTGAGAATTCATGGGCACCCAAGGAAGTTGAATGTTGGAAGATTCAGGACAGATAGTTCAACTATGGAACCCATTCCCATGGAAGTTCTTGCTGGGGTTACTACAGAAGTCCAGTTCAAAACCAAACCATTGGGGACATACTCAAAATCAAACAGATATGTGTCTTTCATAGAATCAAAGTTGGAAGGGACCACGAGGATAATCTAATCCAACCCCCTGAAATGCAGGAATATTTCACCCAATGTGTGGCCCAAACCCACAGCCCTGAGATTGAGCGCCATGCTCTACTGACGGAGCTATCAGTTCCCTTCAACCCCTGATGCATTCCTTGAATGAAACTGATCAGAGATGTAAATAAGTGGCATGAGTTCAGGGATCTTTGTAGTAATACTGTAAACAGAATGGTAGGCTTTAGATTAGTTTCCTACAGCTCATCAGCAGTTTCTCCAAAGCAGGGATGGGGAATCTGCAGATGTTAGACTACAATTCCCATAATTCCTTGTTATCAGCCATGCTGTTTGAGGGTGATGGGAGTTGTAGTTCAGCAACATCTGGTTAGTGTCATATTTCCCAGTGCTGAACTAAAAGGACGAGTAAAACCAATGCATAGATTTAAATATAAAGCTAGCAGGTACAAACAACAGCTTATTTGGTCTGCTTCAGTTTGAGAAAACAAATTGTACTGTTTACATTTTAACAATCTAGTTTGAAAGAGATACACGTGTTTGCAGCGGCAACACCGCTTTGAAAGAACAAATTGATACAATAAAAATAATGTCCATGTAATCTGCTAAATGGATTTAATTCTGACACATTACTGATGAGATCACTGCTGTCTGACAAATCATTCACAGATTTCATTAAAATAAAGAGCAATGGGGAAAGCATGCACTAGTTGATTAATGAAAACACACACACACACACAAATGATTGAGACAATTCAACAGCACTTCCCCACCACCACCACAAACAGAGAAAGTACTAACATTAAAAATTAACAAACAGTGTCTGGGTCTCCTATCAGTGATGCCAAGGGCATGCAGTTTCCCTATAATAAGCAATATTGTTACATTTTAAAACTAAACTCCAGCATTCAGTCTGCCATCAAAGCACTTTAACGCTCAATGCAACAATTCCCACTCTATAATCAAAACAGATGGCATTTTATGATATACGTATTTAACATTTTGTAAGTATATGTAAAAGAATGGTCCAACATAATCCTAGAATAAGGTAAGACATCGTTTAGAAAAGATAAAGAAATAAGAACATTGATTATATTCACAATAACCAAAAAGGATTTAATGGCTTGATTCTAAAATACCAAAGAGATTTCCTACATATCATCATAATATGCATATTTATATAGCTACTATTTTGAACAAGAAAATATTCACATTTTAATGATGAAAAGCCATCCTCTTAGCATTCTAAGAGAGAGAGCCACTGTGGTTTACACACACACACACACACACACACACACACACACTCTTAAAAATCTGACTATGCCACCAAAGTGCCCTTCCTTCAAGATATGTTCCCTGCCTTGAATGCAACACAAAGAAGCATTTCCCACATGGATTCAGGTTTACTGATCCCTCCAAATGCCAGAAATATGCAGTGAGGACGTAAACACTCGAAACAGGATGGTGACAGTCTCACTACTTGTTACAACCTGAGTGGGGATGGCTTGCCTTAGCAGAAGTTGCTTCCCACAGCAACCTCATGGCATTTCTAATATTTGTTCAAGTTCTGACTGAAAGACAGAAGGATAAAACCATAATGCTTGATTAGCCACCATCAAGTGACCTAGATCATGCTTCTCCAGAATGGTGCTTCTCCTGTGCTGTTAATAGCTAGGTGCCTGGGCATCGTTTGCCAGGTGTGCCTTTCCCCATCAGTGTATCACTGTAAATGATAGAGGGAAGGGCTGTAAGCTCAGTCACAGATCACCTGCTTTTCGTGCAGAAGCTCTCAGGTTCAAGGTAGGGCTGACCTCGCCTGAAACCCTGGAGAACTGCTGTCAGTCAATGCAGACAATGCTGAGCTAAATGAACAAATGGCCTGATATATAAGGCAACATAAGGGAACTTCCTATGTTCCTATAGGTAAAGGTAAAGGACCATTAGGTCCAGTCGTGGCCGACTCTGGGGTTGCGGCACTCATTTCGCTTTATTGGCCAAGGGAGCCAGCATACAGCTTCCGGGTCACGTGGCCAGCAGGACTAAGCCGCTTCTGGCGAACCAGAGCAGCACACGGAAACGCCGTTTACCTTCCCGCCAGAGCGGTACCTATTTATCTACTTGCACTTTGACGTGCTTCTGAACTGCTAGGTTGGCAGGAGTAGGGACCGAGCAATGGTCCCTTTGTTGCGGGGATTCGAACCGCTGAGCTTCTGATCAGCAAGTCCTATGCTCTGTGGTTTAACCCACAGCGCCACTCGTGTCCCATACAATTCCTATACAATTTTCCCATACAATTCCTATACAATGACCCTATACAATTTCAGATTTTATTTTTTGCATGTTTAAAAGAATGTTAAACATTTCAAAAATGAAATGGCAATCCTCTGGTTTCCACATTCACAAGACATGCCTGTGCAGGTGGCACTGTTAACCAGGGAGAAATAACATATGGAGTAGAGGAGCCGGGTCATATCACAGGCCACATTCTGGACTTTGACAAGTTGCCTTCGTTCTCTGTACAGAGCCGATGTATTATATTCTAAACAGCACAGTTCAAAATATTTCCTAGTTTATGTGACAGCTTAATGAAAATCCTGCCCTTCATTCTCTTGTCCTTGATCTATCTTAGACAGCTATTTCTCACTTTATTTTCCTTACTTTTTTTTTCGCCACTAGCTTTCCCACTCCCTACCTTCTACAAATGTCTCCCCAAACAACTGCCCAGTTAGGCTCTTGTCTCAGATTGGCAAATTTGTTACTATGGTAACTGGCTGGAGGTTCAAGACCCAGAAATCCACAACATGCATTTGCTTCACAAAAAGGACAGTAGGGGAATACAGGTTGCAAATGCATGCTTTGCAAACCAGGAAACCACTTATCCTGAGAAATGAGTCAGAAAAAAAGAAAAGATAATTCTGCAGCTGAAAAGGAAAACAGCAGCAAGGAGATCAGACCCAACAATCCAATGTTTCTTACACACTTGAATACGTGTCTTACAAGTTCCAAGTCCATTTTGTAAATGTGACATCAACTGCATTTCTCTGTGAAGGTGACCGTCCAACTCCTATGACAGAGAACCCTGGTTTGCATGGTATTCTTCTGTCTCTCTCACATTCTTGCATTTATTTATTTTAATTTTTTCTATCCCACCTGTTCCTCAAAAGAGACTCAAGGTGGCTAACAGAAAGTTATAAAACCAACAGAATCCCATAAAAAAAACCCCAATATACAGTCAGTAAAAGATTTAATAATATCCATCCTGTACAGCAAATTCCAGCAGTACAAAAGGAACATAAAACTGAGCCGAAAAAATACACAAATATTTAGAAATCTAAGTCTTAAAAGTGAGAGCCGACACCTCCAAACTATCAACCACCAAAGCACCATCTATGAATTAAGTAAAGTTGATCTAGTGCTTACATGGAAGATAACTCTTGACAATTGCATTTTTTGAAAGAGTTGCAACTGGTGGGAGAGGTTGGGATAAAGTGGTATAATGTGTGTCATTTATCTTTCCACTTCATTTAAACTAAGTAGATTTAAGCTAGCTTTTATGTAGAGTTCTCTTTGTTCAAAAGCACATTTATGTACTGAAAGGGATGCATGTATGTTGTTTATTAAGTGACATGACACTAAGGACACTTTGGGGTGAATATGCTATCAAAAGCATCCTGGAGCAAGAATACTGGAAAGGTGTTGTTCAACATGTACACCACAGGGACAAAGGACTAGTATTTTTCCTTGCCATCGTGTTTGTGTTCTATGCATTAAATACGGAAAGTTCTTGTAAATTACATGAAAGGAGTAAACTATAATGTGTTAAATAGCAGGTTGCTGCTTCAATGACTGAATCAAGGAGGAAGGATTATGAATAGAAAAGCTTCTATTGAAACATAAGAGTCTTGGTAATCAGCAGTGATGAGTGCAACCACAGAAATAGAACACTGAATTTTAATGGAAATGTTATAAAACCCATGCATTTCTAAGATTGATTAGGAACAGCAAAAGTGCAAAAATCCCAAGAACTACTATTTTTTAATATATGTGGGCACTCAACAGTCCTGATAGTAACAGATTTGATACGGTTTGAACTATGCATAGAGCTCAGCTCCAGAGAGATTTTTGTCCTTAAAAAACAACAGCTTGAGAGATATGAACAAGTTAAACCTGCTTTTAATGGGCAATGCACTCTTAATGGACAACATATCCTTACATTACTGTCACTTAATGCACTTAGAAATGTTCTCTTTCCAGTCAGTATTATCCAATCAAGGCTGTGGTGCTTTGTTAGCTAACTAAACACTTGGGAACTCTATAGAGATCCAGGCAGCAGGATGCTAAGACAGCTATTAAACAGCTGTAAATAAGAGAGATAAACTTAACTTGGGAGTCAATTTTAGCTCATAAAACATCACACATTTTCATATAGCATTTATACTCAGGTATACCTAAAATCTACTACACTGCATGTGTAAGTAGCATGCATGTATGACATTGTTAAAAAGTCATAAACAGTTGATATTTACAAAAAAAAAAAAAAGGTTTTAGGAAGGCCTCTAGAGATAGCAATATCCAAATTGTATTGAATATGGAAGTTAATTTTTTGACACAGGAGAATATTTGGGCATTTTATTTATTTATTTAACAACATTTATTACCACTTTCTAGAATTTACTCTAAATGGTTTATAATAAACAGTCTAAAACAGGCATTAAAAATACCAATAAGAAGTTAGAAAGGGGGGGGGGGTTAAAATAAAACCAGTACAGTTGTACCTCAGCTCCCAAACACATTGGGAGTCAAACGATCTGACTCCCGAATGATTGAAAACTGGAAGTGAGCGTTCCAGTTTTTGAACTTTTTTTAGAAGCCAAATGTCCGGCATGGCTTCCGCTATTGTTTCCGGTGCGCCTGCACAAATGGACATCCGCAATGGATTCCGTTCGACTTCCAAGGTATGGCTGTAATTATAAAACAGTTACACTTACTAAAACCATGTCTCAAAATTACATGCTAAAATTACATGCTTGGGTATACTTGCTGGAATAAAAAGGTTTTTAGTGGGTGCTGGAAACAATACAGCAAAGACACCTGCCTGTATTACTGAAGAGATCAGCTGGATTTAGCATGAGTAGTTAATGTCAAACTTAAGCAATATGAAGATTACACTACAGATTCTTAAGTAAAGGTTTGGTGTCTAAAAACCATGTGTAAAGATGGTTAATTTGCACTCATTCTATTGCCATTCAGCTGTACAGCTTGTGAAACAAGAGAGACTTTGATGGCAGCTAGTCTAAATCAATTTAGATACTAATAAAATTGCATTATGGTCCTTTTAAAATCAGCAGTGTCCACTTACGAGCATTCAGGCAGTAGCCTGCTCTCCAATATGTCCTCTTGGCGACTATACTTCTAATTCCATGCTCTGTACATTTTAATGCATTATTGTTTCAAAATACAATACTACAAATTGCAAATTACATCTGGCTCAAGGGCTGATTATGAGACATACTAGCGCTACTGCCTCTGCCTGAATAACTCTGATAATAATAATAATAATAAGAGATTGATTGAGCTGCAAAGCAGCCATATGATGAGAAGGGTCCATTTGAACATTGCCATCAGCTTCTTTTGTTAAAAACAACACTTTGACATGTCACAGCCAACAAATCTTACTGCATTTGGTTACCATGGTTTTCTTACAATTTAAACTATGGGTACTTTCCCAGAAGGGGACAATATAGGAAATACAAATGAGACACAGGACATAACTTTTCAAGTTATGTGGATGTAAAAACAAAAACAATTTATTGGGGGGGATGCTGTCAAAAAGAGGAAGTGTTACGAAGGTGCAATCATATTTCAAAAGGAGGAAAAACACATAAAATAGTAATAATCTGTAACTTAAAACAATCATGCAATGACACAGTGGCATTTTTTTTCATAATATGTCATTAACTATGGATGGAAAAGAGAAACCACAATTAGAGATCTTAAGAAAGTGATCTGTGAACCAGGATCTTCTAGGTTCAAATCTCAGTTCTGGCAAAAACTACATATCTTGCTAGAAAGGTATGTAGTTTGCCTCTAAAATTAGTCTTCACACCTAAGAACTGGAAAGTAACTAATGTAACACCAATTTTTAAAAGGTGATCCAGAGAGCATTGGGATGTCTGTTCTGGAAAAACTGGTGGAAAACACTATTAAAAATAGAATAGAGCAGAGGCTGCCAACCTAACACCCACAGACACATTTTTCCTGGTACTGAGGGATGTTCCTTGTAATTAGACAACAACAGCACAGAGTGTGCATGTTATCTACATAATCAGGACCAGCAAGGCATAGCTGACATCCCATGATAAACATATGGAGTTAATGGATTTGGTTGTCTCAAATTTTGTGTTAGGCCATGCCTCCTCCAGGGCAACCATTTTGTGAGCGATGCCCCCAGCACTCTCTTGCCCACTAGTCCAAACAGGTTGGCACCTCTGATATAGAAGAACAAGTCTTGCTGAAACCAAACCAGCATGGCTAATTCATAGGTAAGCCCTGTCTCACTAGCTTCTGAACATTCTTTGTCAATAAGCATACAGAGGGAGGTGATCCAGTCAACACTGTATATTTAAACTTTCAAAACTTTGGACAAATTACCTTTTGACAAAGGAACAGGAAGCAGAATGTAAAAATATGGGGAAAGCAATGTAGAATCACTCACAGTTTTGCAAAGCCTCATCAAGCTATGTATTTCCCTTATAAATTGAGTTTTCTCTTTAGTTTTTGGGCACAGAAGAGATTTTACAAATGTAACAACAACAAAAAACAAACAAACCCACAAGTCACCATGTCCAGGAGAAACATCAAGGATATGGGTGGTGGATAAGAAATTATCTCATGGCAACTTAATGTGAATAATGGTCAGTGATAATCCATTCTTCTTTTTTTAATTACAATGATTCTACAGCAAAGTTTTACACATGCACACAAAAGGTTAACCAAGCTCTTGACAGTTCACCTGGAACCTCCCAAATGTTAAAAGTTCCCTGCAGACCTCATTATCTGTAAAACATTTTTATACATCAGCATTTCCCTGTCAATTACTAGAAAAATCGTTGTTGATGTAGCTTTACCAAGGAATATCCTCTGCTGAATAAATTAAGCAATATATGATATCACTTCAGACCTTGAAAACTGATTTGCACATTCAATTTCAATGTGTTAGGAACCCATTCCAGGGAGAACACAGAAAGGACACTGAAAATGTTCCTTGTCTCTCCAGCTTTTAAGGTCTTCCAACATAACAAGAAAGTAAGCAGATGGGAAATATATATTTCTAGAACCATAACAGCTGTGTGGGCTTCATGTCCTTCACAAACGTGTAACGGGAACTACAGTACCAAACGTTATATTCCACCAAATGGCTTGGAAATAGGTCTAAATGATGCACTTCTTGATTAATTTGCACTTGATTAATTTGCAACTATCAACCAAAAGCCATTGCTTCAGATTTATCCAGAGCAATTGCCCAGGTATACAGAGCAGCTGTTACATATTCATCAACAAATAAGTGCTTACAGAGAAAAGTCAGCTGATCCCAAGCTTATGCAGAAGCAGGGAAAAGTTAATTTGGATTGGTTTTAGGCATTTGGAAATACTGAGGTAGGCTTGGATGGGAAAATGAATGAAAGAGAATACAGCACATCTGAAGGTGCCTTATACTGCATCAGACCACTGGTGCATATAGCTACGTATTTTCTGTGCTGACTGACGGTGCTTTTGCAGTCCAATAGTTTAGACAGATGCTTTTTCTAGCACGGCGTAATGTGGCAAAATAAATATGTACATCCACTCCACTTATTGGAGGAGACACAAAAGTCATTTATTAAACTGTAACTGGTGAAGAAGCCTTGAAACCAGTGGGGAGAGGGTCTGTTAAATCTCTCCCATGCAAAAAAAAAAATTACTAGCCCTAAGTTGAGCCAAGTTTACCTTTTCTACTGATCTTCCTGGGGTGGAGGTAAAACAAGGAGAATGGGTGCCTCCTCTTTTCTACTTTTTTAAACAGCACCATTTCCCCATAAAGCTATTTTGTACCACTCATTATCAAAACTAGCCCATATGCTTTTCCTGATGTGGGATTGTCTCATTTTCATCAACATGTTTTCTTCTATGTGCAGCAGAATTTCCCTGCCCTCCCACCTAGTGTAAGTTGGCACTTAGGTTATAAAAGTTAACTGTGATTAAATGCTCATCATGGTATACTGAAATGTTACTGCATAGTAAAAGGTTTACTGCAGCTCTCAAAAAAATACTGACCTGAAAGCTATCAAAATGGTGACATTGATACATGTCTGTCGTCGCATATTCCCTTTGCTGCTAGTTCCTGCGGTTTATAGCAATACTTAAAAAGAGGTTTTGTACAGAAGAGTACATTCCATTCCAAAGAAATGGTGGTGCCCTTTCCAAAACTATTACTGTTTAACATATGTAGAACCCAAACGCAGAGATGGTCCTATGCTCAAAGTTTCTTGCACGTTTGTGCACATCCCACCCCCATACACTGCTCTGAGCAGGTGGAGAACCCTAGAGGCCTCTAATGCGGCTGGAGGAACTATAATTAGAGAAGGAAAATTGGAGAATAGAAATCTACACAAACTAGTACTTTAGCGGTTCACAAGATTCTATGGATGTACAAATAGGGCCTGTAACAAAACATTGCAGTGTGGAGTACTTCTGTTCAGGGTTCCAAGGATACACCATTCCATTCCTATTCCTCCCTGGTTTTCCAATTTCCACCCAACAGACTCTCCACATTCTGTAACCACTGAGCATGCTTCCCCCCATCCCTCCTTACAGATTTTTCCCTAATGATATATTGTACCTGTTCAGTTTCTCAAACGTTTCTCTTGTGCCTGGATGGTGCCATTCTTTACTACAGATTTGTATCTTTAATTGCAATTTCAACAACCACAGTGGGCATCTTGTATACGAATGATTATCAGACCAGAATTTTGAAATGCATTCACTAAGCTACAGCCAAAGTACACTTTTGTGCCTAGGAAACACCACCTCAATTCCCAAGGCTTTAGTGCAACATTTTATAGCAATAAGGCTTTTAAACTATGTGTTTCTGGTTAACAGGACTCAATTGTGTTTATGACCAAAGGCTAATATGCAATGGCTATTTCCTTTGTAAGCAACTCTTTGCTCCTAGACCAATGGTTAGCAAAACGATATCCATTCAAGACATGTTAGCATTCCAA
The DNA here is from genome assembly GCF_964106645.2 of Podarcis pityusensis. Taxonomy (NCBI): domain Eukaryota; kingdom Metazoa; phylum Chordata; class Lepidosauria; order Squamata; family Lacertidae; genus Podarcis; species Podarcis pityusensis. The sequence goes on along the minus strand of NC_138037.1, from coordinate 18,236,836 downwards.
CACAATGGGAATCCAAGACTATTGCTTATATAGGCTGAAATGAAATATTAAAGTTAAAGCTGTATCCCCAAACATAAGGTCATCACTCAAGCATGTGTCAATCTGAAGCACTCAAGCTTTAATTTATTTATGGTATGATCAATGTGCACACCCACCCACAGATATATGTCTCCTCCTGAAATCATAAATATGGCATTGCAAACATTAATTTCAACAAGGCTATTTCCAGAAGGCTTAAGAGTTAATAAAACAAAGCAAAACCCTACAAAAACAGCTCTGAAAGATTATGCTAACTATTGCAGAAATCCAGCAACTATCAGTATAGCAAATTAAATCTCAAAAGAAATGTTTCCAACATACACTGGGAGGAATGTCATTAACATATTCTTTCATCTAGCAGATTCCTCAACCCTCAAGAAGATATTTATTTACCATACTTCGCTATGGGCTGAATAGTCACCAGCCTTCAATTTTCACATCAGTTGCAGATGAGATGTGGGGGGGGGGGGACACACACCTTGTACACAGGCTTGAATTGAAATTGACTTTGAATCTCTGAACTGTCAACAAATTCTCCTACGAAAAGGTTTGCTTTACAGAGATTATAAAGTAGGTGTCACGCCTGACACTTGCATTTTATATTCAGATGGCAGGTCTGTAAAGAAACGTTACCAAAACGTCAGGAAGGGACTTAGAAGGCTCAGCTGTCACGCTATGTGCCTCTCTGGGCTTGCTTTGCAGTCAGATACTGTGCTGTCGATGTCAGAGGTTCTCCACTTAAACTCCCTGACAAGCAAAGAAGAATACTGGGAGAATATGTTATCAGGAGCTGTGGACTTGTCTTCAGTAGCAGGTCAACCTGACACTTATTTTGGTGCATGAAAACCAAAACTATGATCCTGTTTCAGATTAAAAAAACTGTACACTATACCCCGCTGGATATACAAGTTCAAGTTTTTAAATTGTGAAATAATCCTTGCAGAGGACCCTCTATGCTTTCAATGCACTGAAGCCTAATGTGCTGAGGGTGCCCGTCTCCTGCCTAAGTCTAAAAAGAAAAAAGGGAGAAGTGTGTGTGTGTGTGTGTGTGTGTGTGTACACACACTAGCAGAAAAACACAAATGTAAACTCGACAGCAGCATGAACCAAAAGGGTGATTAAAAGCACCAAGCTTTTAGCTGCTTCTCTTTGTTTAAGAAACCATTCCAATTAAGGGACATAAATCAAATTTGCAATCAAGGAAAAATTATAAAGTTAATGAAACATCTGAAATGTAGCTGCTGGAATTGTGGGTTGATTAGCGTCTAAAACAGTGGAAATTGTAAATTTATATTGATTTCCACCCTTAAAAAGAAAACACCTGCTTTTTCAGTAGCGTTTGAACTATCCCCAGACATAATAAGCCACAGTAAATGAAAATCATGGCGCAGACAATAAAACCTGCAAGCTACGCAATGGGAAAGTATAGTCTGTGCATGTTGTTTCCCCAAATGCCCAGTCAGAGGTCTCAGGTGGCTAATGCGGCTGGAATGTGTAATTCAAAGCTCTAAATAATATGTTTATGAATCTGGACGTGTTCTGTGCACTTTGGAAGTGGCTGTACAAGAAGAGACAACAGTATATCTGATTTCAGCTAAACAAGGTTTTAAACTAAATTATCCATTTCCTCTTGAAGGACTGGATGGAGCAACACTGCAAGGCTCCCAGTAATCATTTCAAATGTAATTGTAGGATTCAATTTAATGGTAATATGGGAATATTTCATTTGCATTGGTTCCCAATAGAATGGCTTGCCCATCTGTAATCTACAATACTGAAAGCAAGACACTGCACAGCCAATGTTTTAAACACCATATTTTGATATATAGACCCCACACTCTGCAAACCCCCTCTGAATCATACTTACTTCTTTAACAAGAACAGCAGTGTGGAATATCATATACAGCTTGATTTCTAAAGATAGGTGTTTGCGGGTTTAGGGTTTGTAAAGGAAATAGTTTCCTGGTTTCACATGTTAAGACATTGTATCTCATTTTCTAATATATACAGGCTGTGATTATTGAGTAGAATTTTCAGATACATTTGAGTTAGGATAACTGAACTCTTTCCTCAGTTGAAACAGTGGTCTCAGGGTCACCATTCCAGAAGATTCAGGATATTTTACTTATTTATTATCACATTTATATCCCACCTTTCCTCCAAAGAGCTCAAGGTGGTATGCATAGTTACCCCCACTTCATTTTATCCTTATAAACAACTCTGTGAGACAGGATAGGCTGAAAGACTGTGACTGGCCCAAGGTCACCCAGTGAGCTTCATGACTGAGTGGGGTGAATCAACCTGTTCTCCAAAGTCCTAGTCCTATACCACACTGGCTCATACACAAAAGGAAGTACTTCTTCACACTAAGAAATTCACCACTACAAGGTGTAGTGATGGCCACCAACTTCAACAGCTTTAAAGGAGGATTGGAAAAGTGGCTATCACTGGCCACTAGCCACAATGACTATCGGCTACCTCCATGGTTGGAGGCTAAATATGAGCTGCTGGGATCCACAGTTAGGGTGAGTGCTGTTGCATGCATATTCTGCTTGCAAGCTTCCCATGGGTAACTGCTTGGCCAATGTGAGAACACAATGCTGAACTAGATGAGCCTTTGGTGTGATCCAGCAGGGCTTTATGTTCTCAAGAAATATTGCAAAAAAAACACCCCACCACTAATCTAGTTCAATATGCTCATGATTAATTTCCCCTTATACTTGATTTTCATATATCCTGTATAAACTGCCATATAAACATGCACTTTTTGCACGTTTTGTTTACTTAAGGAACATGCTTGCCACAACTAGTCAAATCTTATTGATTTTTATTTTATTTTTAATCTAGCTTTTAAAATCTCACTGACTTTGTGCTTTGGATGTGTTGTTATTTGTATTTTAATTATTTTTGTATTATCTGCTCTGGGAATTTTTCACCAAAGGGCAGTATACGCATCATAAATAAATGAACAGCTTCTTTGAACTTAAAAATAGCTTTCTGTTTTAACTTGTACTCTTCTGATGCTAATAATTCAAGGATTTCAAGGATACTAAAGCACACAGAGACCCTTGGGGTTTGGCAATGTGGTGAAGAACTTAGTGTTGGTCACAAGGGAAGCACCATTCCCCGCTCCCCTAAATTCTTTGAAGCCACACCTGGAAATCCCCACCTAGGAAGGAGCATTGGTTGTGGCCCTGAGGCACTACAAACACAAAACCACAACAATGTATTATTCAAAAGTAATAAGATCATACTATGACCCTAATCTAGATCACAAGGACTCCTGATTTAGTGTCTGTTTTCAGAACAAAATGCACTTGGCACATGGGGTAGGGGGAGACCCCTTAAGTCTCAAGTTAACAGGAAACCTCTTTAGACAGAAAGCTGAATCTATTTATTCCTGTAACAGTTCTCCTAATCTCTTCACAGTTTTTTCTACCTGATTTCTCACCCTCTTACTTCCCCTCATTTGGTTTCCCCCTATTCCTTACAGAAACTGCTGGTCACTGTATCTATAAAAATACAATACTACATCCAGTGTAGAAAGCCCACCAGATGGGCTGGTGGGGACTACCTAAATAGTATAGAAATTTATTTATGTATGCAACCAAAGCTGCAAGAATGTTATTTGCCCAAAATAATGGAAGGAAGAAGAGGTCCCGACAAGAGAAGAATGGATACAGAAGTTAATGGACTTCTGTAATGGCTCCATTTCTCCTCCCGCTTCGCTGAAGAAACGCTTCGCCGCTTTCCCTCTCTGTGCTGCGCCTCTTCAGCACTGAAGAGGCACTGTGCAGCTCTCCCTCTCTGCGCAGCGCCCCTTCAGCGAAGCGGCAGGAGAAACGGAGCCCCTTCTATTTCTCCTCCCGCTTTGCTGAAGGGGCGCTGCTCAGCTCTCTCTCTCTGCACAGTGCCTCTCCAGCAAAGCGGGAGGAGAAATGGAAGGGGCTCTGTTTCTCCTGCCGCTTTGCTGAAGGGGCGCTGCGCAGAGAGAAAAAGCTGTGCAGCGGCTCTCCAGCGAAGTGAAGCCAGGAGAGCAAGAGGGATCGATTCAGCAAAAGCAACGCAAAGCCTCCTGAGCACAGTGGGAGCGCTCTGGGTCCAAAAAGGGTGCCCTGCTTTTAGTGTCACGCTACTTCTGTACCAGCCATTAGAAAAACATGAGCAGACAAGCAGTTAAAAAATGAAAAACAAAAAATGTCAAATTCAGTCTTCCAGACATCCGCAGCTGTGAAACAGCAAGGAGGAGAGGGGAGGAGAAAGCAACACAAACTAAGGAGAGAGAAAGGGAAAAAAGCACAGCTTTGAACATCAGGCCAGAGAAACAGATTTTTCAATATTTTATGTGACATGATACAACATCAGCTAAGGACAAGGAAACACAGGCTTTGCTTACATGGCAGCTGACAGTAACTAAAAAAGGAAGGGAAACAGCTTGCACTTTATTGGTTCATGGGGTCCGTGCTGCTTTTACATCTAACTGCTTATTCCTTGAGAAGAAAATCTGATATTTACAAAGCAATGAGTCACCCCATACCAGAGAGTTGTTCCCAGAATATGTATCCTGGCCTTTGTGTCTTGCTGTCTTATGCCTAGGGATGCCCTGGCAGGGCCTAATCCCCTAAAACTTAAAAAAATGTATCTGAGAGACAGGCAAGAGTTGGATCCAAACTATCACAGGGTGCACAAATCTACCCAAATAAATGTCACAAATTCCCAGTTAATATATGGAAAATAATTGCATTGGTTGCTGCTCTTAAGAAACAAGGTTATAACCCAATAATAAACCCACAACTTTTAAAAAATGATAACATTTGTTTGCCATATATTATCTTACAGTTTATTATATTTAATTGGGTAGATTTGTGCCCACCTTAAGTTATGAATGTCTGTTGTCTTCCTTTTTAAAAAAGGTGACTCTCTCATGGATACAGTGGTAAAGGTAAAGGTAAAGGTAAAGGTAAAGGTAAAGGGACCCCTGACCACTAGGTCCAGTCGTGACCGACTCTGGGGTTGTGGCGCTCATGTTCTTAACCTGAGGTACCACTTTAGCTAATGGGGACTTTCGCCACCGCCGTGCAATTTCTGTTCTCATCCTGAAGCAAAGTTCTTAACCCGAGGTACTATACTGGGCCAAGTGCCCCTGTTTGTCATTCTTGTTCTTCTTGTTCCTGATGTTCCGATAAATCCCTTTTGAGCTGAGTCTTTTTGAGTCCTTTTAAGTCTTGGATCATGCCTGAACCCACCTACACTTCAACGTACATGACACTTCTCTTCAGATTATCCTCACAATGATCATGGTTATCCTCACAACACACTGGCAATAGGACTACAACCTCCACCACACTTGTATGCAGTAGGGTATCTTTGAAGGCCTGAGGCAAGTACCTCACTGCCAGTATGGCACTGCATCAGGGTGAGGCTGAAAGTACAGCACAGCTGCTGTGTGAAATGGCATTGCCCTGCACACAAATAACATATACAAAGAGGTAAGAGATGAAGGAAAGCTTATTTCTATTGCAGCAAAGTCTCGCTACATTGTGCATGCCCATCTATCTTCTCAAGGCATGCTGGACAGCCTTTACTGTGGAGCACACTCAAGAGCCTCCCTGGATACCTCTGGCCAATGTTTTATATATTTTCTTGGGGATAGGCTCAGTGAGAAAATATTCAGTAAGACAATTTAAATAACAATTAGAAACACACAGAGAGAAACGACTACAACTGATAAAAAACCAATTAAAAAGTGGTGGATCAGTGATTAAGAACTCAAATCAGGGAAGTGGAAATCCTATATTAAAAAAAAAGAGTGGAAGACTAATAGAGAGGGGGCGAAAAAGGTCTCCCAATCAAGGGAATACAACAATTTCGGTGATTATGTTATTTTACGTACATTTGTGTTTTGGTCATCCTCTACGGAATTAGGGCAGAGTAGGACATCTTTACAACTCTGTGGGCTAAGCTGAGAGATACTAATTTGCCACAGACCACCCTATGAGCTACATAGTTGAACCAAGAATTTTAACCTTGTTTATATAGGTTTCCTGGCTCCATGTCTTATCTAATTAAAACATTTCTTGCCAAAGCAATCCCAGAGTGCATTACATTAAAATCAAATACATAATACACATTAAAACAAAACAGAAAGGGGGGGAAATGCAACTTTAAAAATAAAACAGCTATGCTGCAATCCTTGCATAAAAGCCTTGTTGAATAACTAGGTCTGCAACTGGCACAAAAAAACTCCTAAGAGTTAGCCTCAGCTGTATCTGAGAACGTAAGGAATAAACAAGGTGCCAGTACCAAGAAGGTTGTCTTGTTTGTTGCCACTTGGTGAATTTCACTTAACTGTGGCAATAAGAGGGTCTTCCTCATAAAAAAGATGCTTTGTTAGATATCTAGGTCCCAATCTATATAGGGCTTTATACTGTATGTCAATGCAAGCTCCCTGAACTTGGCCTGGTGTGGTATGTTCACAATCAGCAGTCCCAAATGACAGCCTAGCCATGGAATTCTACATTAGCTGCAGCTTCTGAACAAATCTCAAAGGTTACCCAGTCACTGTGGCCAGGTAATGCCTGTCTAGGAACATCCATAACTACCTTACTAGTCAACCCCAGTCACTTGCACCTTCAATGACAGTGATGGATCTAAGAGCACCACCAGACTATGTATCCATTCTTTCAGAGGGAATGCAAGCCCATCTAGAACTAGAAGAATGCCTAATTCCTGAACCCTAGATTTGTCAGTCCATAGAGCCCCACCTTGTCAGGATTTAGTCTCAACTTATTGGCACTCACTCAACACACAACTACATTTTGTTATGAAAACCTTCTGGAAGCCCATGGGAAAGCACAACTTCGAAGGATCTAGGGAAGTCACTTTATAGCTTTATGGCTAACAAATTCTCCCTCGGGGAAGCTGGGAGATGAGAGACATATTTTGAGAACAGAAAGCATACAATACTCCCTCAAAGCAAAAATTGTACTAGTAGATGCACTACGGAGCGGGTCAGAGTTTGAAACGAGGGGGAAAGTGTATGATGTAATGTTTGAAGATGTGCTGCCCCGCTGCTTGTCCCATTGCCTTATACCGTAGAAAAACATGGCTGGAAAACACAACAGACATGTACAAAAACAGACAAAGTGTTCCTCTCATTAAGAAATCGGTACTATACTGTGACTCCTCAATGGCTTCCCAATAGCCTTTGTCTGTTTTTGTACTATATTTCAAGGAGTTTGAAACAAGGAGTTTGTTCTTAGTCATCACTTCTAGGTGACATAACTGAGTGTAACATAGCTGAGTTACTCTACATTGTTAATGCTCAATGAATCCTGTTTGCAAAGCAGTGTGTGTTCCATCTCAAGGCTAAGTGAGACCAGCCCCTCTTCCCTTGTGCCTAAAGCTATGGAAGAAGTTGCTGCTGGGACTGTGCTGGTGCAGAACCGCCTTCCTAGAGGGATTATGTCAGCTGGTACTGGGCTGCAGCTTATCAGCCATTTTGGATAAATTGTTTTTGAATTGTTATGGTTTTGGTATTAAACTGCATCATTTTTTATTGGATTGCTTTCCCCCCCCCCCCTCACTAATACGCTATGTGCTTTTTGATAGGATTATATTGATGAAAGTGTTTTTGTTTGCTAATGTGTTCTTATTGTTGTCATCAGCTTTGAAATCAACATTGATGCTGGAAAAGAGACATAGATAATGAATCAAGTCAAATCCACACTTACTGGAGCATAGCAATTGCTTGAAAATAAAAGCCTTACAGGGCAAGGTAATTATGTGTACCAGCTCTTCACTTAGATTGGGAAATGTTCTCTATTCCAAATCAAAACCAGAAAGGTTGTATTGGCAAGAGTGAAAACTGGGGAAACCATGGAGGATCTCCAGGGTTCAACATGAATTTCTCTAAACACCTACATTTCAAGAAGCCTTTGTTGCTGTGAATTGGGTTTTAGTAGAGTGTCAATAATGAATCACCATACATGCAAGAAACATCAAGGGCTAACTGAGTATTGTTTTGTTTTGTACAAATGTTGATCCTTGTGCAGATGCAACATAGATGTCACTTGTTTTATTCCACCTCATAAGCAGCTTCACTAAAACATGACATAAACCTGTGTCAATCTTGGTGCAATAGAATCCACACTGATAGAATTATAGTCATGTTACAGATGATGACAGAGTCAAGGAGCATTAAATGGTCCCTTTAAAACATGCTTAAATTGCTGGCATTTTGAAAATGGACATTGCCATGAAAATCATAGGTCCAAACTCTAGTCGCATATACAAATCCTACCTGAACATGTCCCCCAGGCCCTTGAGCATTCCTTTCTTGGCTTTAATTTTATCCTTTTCTTTATCTCGATCTTTCTTCTTGTCCTTCCCAATTTTTTTCCGGTCTCCTTTATCTTGACTGCCATTCATGTGTCTTTCCAGCGAATGGGATGGCTGGTCACTCGACGTAGAGACAGATTCTCTACCCGATCGTGAGCTTTCCTCAGTATCTTCCTCCACTGAAAGAGTAAGGTAATTTTAGTAGGGGCTGGGGGGGGGGGGAGATTAAAAAAAAAATTCTCTGCTGTGATTCAAGACAAATAGAGTTGAACAACCCTTATCCGTTCATCCAGAATGAACAGCCACTACACTCCAGTAAACCACCCAGGTGGTAAACTGCATGACTTTCTCTGCTTGTATCCGGAAAGCTCCACACATGGGGTCCATGAAACTGCACATATTTTACTGTACAAGGTGAGGTTTTTGGTTTGACTTGCTTGCTCAATATTCTGATCGCTTAATAAGCCAAGAAATGAATGAGTCTTTTGGATAAATATACATAGCTCATTTGATCCTCCCTTGGCCCAAGCAGGCAAGCAAGCAAACAAACTAGAGAGTCCTCCATTGACTATAGTTCGCTATTTCATGCTAACCATGAAAATATGCTTAATTGCTTCACAGCAAGCCAGGATATTAAACCATGGTTTGAAGCTGACTTAATATCCTGGCTTGTTCCAAAGCTGTTAATCATAGTAAACAAAGTGCAATGGAATACCTTGGTTTGCTTGCTCCCTCAGGCAAAGGGGCTGGGCTTTATGTCCAAAAGACCAATTCATATCTAATATTATTAAGACAAGATATGCTAATCTGAACATGGTCTATATCTTTATTGACAGTTGAGTTTACAATGTTATCCACTATGTACATTTACAACATAATTCTCCATTATAACCTTGAATATTGGCTCATTCTTCACACCCATTTTCAGGAGAAAACGAAGGATGCAAAATTTTTCTTAATGCAACATACACCTTGAAGACTGAGATATTGAAATGAAAGATAAGCATGTTCATATTCAAGGCACAATCCTACATTTCAAGTTCAAACACCAACTCAGTCCCACACTGGCTTTCATTTAGGCTGGTGAATAAGTAAAACATACCGTAATACTATATCACCCTTGGGCACTGAGGTATCACAGTGATTTTCAAAGATAGAGCAAGGCTGAGAAAAAGATTCAATATGCAATATCTGAAGTGAGGGCTCAAGGACATTGTGCTTTAAGGCAATGTTAAAAATACAAATTAATTAAAACTAATTTATAATACTTGACATTCAACAAGGATAATGATAATAATAATAATAATAATGCTGTTTAATTGCTTATTGAAGTATTTATATGCACATTTCCCTTCCCATTAAAAACAATCAATCACACCTCGTGCAATTCACATTATTTATATACTGAATATTCAAAACTTGTGATCATCATCAGTTACCTCAGCTTTGCCAATACATTAGCGAAAAATTGCAAACATGTTCTAAGATAGTATGCCTCTGAATATCACTTGCTTTGGGGGCAACCAACAAGGAGTGCTGTTGCCCTCATATTTTACTTGTCTGTCTTTTATTGTATTGCATCACATTGCTTTTAGGGATGTATACCTCATACTCCAATAACATTTTCCAGTAGCTTTCCAGAGCATCTTGTTGGTTACTATGGGAAATAAGATGATGGACTAAGATGGACCTTCAACCTACTCCAGCAGGACTTTTCTTATCTCATCCACTGAGGGTCATACACTCATTCAGTATGTTTGGACTTCCCTGCTGCTTTGCAATTCATTTCGTACAATCTCTAATACAACTTCATTTCTACAATTCCCATGCAACAACAGAACTTTATTTTAGGCAACTGCCAGCCTATTATCAACTGCTTTCACAGAGCCCAGCTCAGGGATCAAAGGACTCAGGGCTTCCTTCTCACACTGCCCTTCCCAAACCACTTTGCGAGGTTGGGGTCTGCCAGCAACTGAAATAATTTATTTTCAAACAAGCTTTTGATTCGACCACTGCTTAATGTATTGATTGGAAGGGATGTTGCGCCTGTTTTCAGTGTGATTGTTTAAGTTTTAAGGTTGGAGTCACTGATGGTTTTATGTTTTCTTTTGTATCTGTAAGTTGATTTGACCAACGCCTTTGTGGAAGAGAAAAGCAAGGTATGCATTCCTGAAGAAATAAAATGTTGCCTCATTATTATTCCCATTCAGGCAAGAAATTCAAGTTCCGATTTTTGTGATAGTTCATAGTTCACTGATGACATTACTAAAAAGCACTGGGTAAGGGGGAAGAGTTAATGAAAAAGTGCAGACGACAATCCCCCTTTCCTATTTTAGCCACTAAGACCAAAATATCAGATTGTTCTTTAGGGTATGATTCCAAGAGCAAAGACATGTTTTACTTAAGAGAACTGCAAGAAAAGTATTGTGAAACTGCTCTCCTAATTATGTCACAAAACAGAGAAAATGCTCATAAGAAACTGTAGTTATTGAATGTGAAGCTGTTCCATAACTGAGCTAGACTGTGTATTGTGTTATTTAATACAAGCAGAGTCTCTAGCAATTAAGACTCAACAGAGATTAGAAAGCTCTGCCAATTTATTCAGATTCAAATGGCTTGCTCTCAGACAACGCACCAGAGAAAGGAACTGTTTCTTATCAGCTATTCTAAGATTTCGAAAACAAGCACTGTGATTCATATGATCCAAATACCCCAAGCAGTCAGCTGTGACTATCTGATTATACCCATTAAATTCTATAGGTACCCTCTGCCAAACTTAAGGTCTTCCCATCTGTCTTTCAGGCTCAGTTCAACGGTCTGAATGGCCAATTGTTCTGAGTGCAACAATTATATTATGGTTTTTAAAAAGCCCCCACAGTAAATGTGGTCACATGGTGTGCACGTATATTTTTAGAACTCATTGCAGGACACTGATCAAGATTTCTTTATGAAACAATTCAGAGCAACTTATCTGAATAGCTCAGTCAGTACAGCATGAGAATCTTAATCTCAGGGTTGTGGGTTCAGGACCCGTGTTGGGTGAAAGATTCCTGCATTGCAGGGGGTTGGACTAGATGACCCCTGTGGTCCCTTTCCAACTCTACAATTCTCTGATTCTATTATCTTCGAGTACAAAAGGGTCACCAGCTGACCAAATGAAAGATTACTGCTTACAAAGGCAAAGAATTTTCTACTAGAATTTTACATTGCTTTTACAATGAGAGAAAGGAGCCTTCTAAATTATGAACTGTTGTGGGAGGAGAGAAATAGCTGCAAGGGGGATTTGAACACAACCCACCTCCATAGGGTTTAACTGAACACTAATTCCCCTCCCCACCTGTATAGTGTATAGTGGCATGTATAGTGCCACTTTAACACACTAGATCCCTACCTAATATGGAACGTCTGCATCCATATCAAATAGTGGTACATCCAGTACACCTGCCAGATCATTCTATAGTTCTCTCTCTCTCTCTCTCTCTCTCTCTCTCTCTCTCTCTCTCTCCTTATCCTTATCCTTCTCCCTCTCTCAAAAATACATGGTGCTATCCTGAATGTTTCAATATTCAGGGCAGATAAAAGAAAGCACTTTTTCACACAGCACATAGTTGAACAGTGGAATTCATCCCCCACAATATTTAGGGATGTCCAACAAGTTGGACAGCCTTAAAGGAGGATTAGAAAAATGCTTGGAGGGGAAGGCAATCCATGGATACCAGCCACAATGGCTATATTCTGCCTCCAGTTTGCATCTGAAGAACAGTTGCTGGGAATCACGTGAGAAGAATGTTGATGCACTCAGGACCAGTTTGTGGGCTGCTTATGGGCGCTGCTTGACCCACTGTGAGAAAAGTTTAACATTGAGCACTTGTGATCCACCCATTTGTGTTCCACTTCCTATGGGTGAAATCCAACTGTTCCCACAGTCTCACAAGAACGGCTTTTAACCCTCTTTTTGAAAAGGTGGGGAGGGGTTTTTTGCTTTCCTTCTTGCAGACCTGAGCACACACACCAACAGCTCTAGGTTGTTGGGGAACCCTGCAGAACAAATCAAAAGGTACCACAGGGGGCTGCCAAGGGAATCAGAATAAAACCCTTCCCCTCACTTCTGTTATGGGGTACCTCCACTGGATTCCACCCTGTGTCACTGGGTCAATTAGACAAGACTGATAGTATTTAGCTGCTCTGAACTGCCAGATTTGAAATGAAGCTGAATTAATTCTGCTGCTACTATTGAAGGAAATATTTCAAATGTCCTTACATTCAATTATGTGATATTTTTAGAAGCAGGCTTTTTAAAAAAGAAAAACTAATATAAAATAGAACAGTGAACTTGTAGGAGCAAATTTGCTCATTATGACAGGCGTTTCTTAAAATGTAAACACATTCATAAAAAGCTGAGATTGCAGATTCATTTTTCCAACTCCTTGTGTCAGTCGACAAGCCAAGTAATTAATTACCTCAGCTTCCCCAGCTCTTTTCCATTCATAAAATTTTAATGTTTAAAGGTAAAGTAACTAGATAGGTGGGGGGGACCTGCTGGGATACATTCAAAATACTACAACATTAAGGTTAAAAATTTAATAATTAAGTTCATTTGCTATTCACTCTTTTTTTGAGCACGGACTGTCATTTTACTAGCCCATTGCTGCACCATTCAATAATTATACAGGTTATGTTTGAAGAGATTCTTTTATGTTAATGACATTCTTCTCATGTTGGGTCACTCTTAGGGTTAAAGAACTGAAAATGTAAATGAACGCCCATTAGGGTGGGTAATAGCTGATCATTAACTTTATGCTTTATTAGATCTGCCAACCTTACATATTCTAATTAAAGAACAGCCGTAATTTTTCTTCACTTTATGGATGAACTTCCAATGCTGAAATTTTTCAACCTAAATGCAACTTATTTCCTCTCTCTCTCTCTCTCTCTCTCTCTCTCTCATTAAACTTTAGAACCAAAGTGTTTGCCCCTTCCCTTTTAACTCATTGTCTTGCTGTTAAGACGGTACACAAGGAATCTTGGTTTTTTTTATTAAAAAAATGCTTTGCGTGTCTGCATCTAATCTCGCCACTTTTTAAAATTCATTCATTGCTGTGTGTGTTTCTTTTTGTAAATCTACCAACGAATAAAATAAAATAAAATCAGGATTAAGACTTTTTTCAGGACAGAGGAGGGAATGTGTGCTGGGTCTCATTGGTGAAGTGGTGGTGCTCTTGCCCTTTTAGTGGTAGAAATGCTTTGCGGATGGGAGATAAAAAATGGGGGGCTGAGGAGGGTCAGTTGTGGGGAGTGGGAAATGTCTCTATTTTCATCTGAGGAATGTTGGAGGGTATAATATTGGCTACATAAACACACATTTTTCTACTGAGGTCCAAGTACATTAAAATTTTGAAAAAATGAGTATTTTAGAGCTTGCAAACAAACAAACCAAATCACAAAATCCATAGCATGTTAGAATGTGATGCAAGCCTGCAGAGATGTCATTATTACGCTAACACTGTCAAGCATTAATGTTCTCTTTACCCAAAGGTAGACAGAGATGCTCCTGCAACTGCTGCAGTCCTTATGTAAACGTTTCCACTCATATTGTTCCTCCATATACCCCGCCTGGCCCTTTGGGCGATGCTCTTCTTTCATTATATGGTATTTATATGGATCCAAACGGACAGAAGCGACCATTTCAATTGAGGCAAAGGTAATGGGAGTGTGTCAAGAATGTGCTACACACCATACGGAACACAGAAGAGATGGTGCTCTATCCGAGAGAGATTGCACATGACATAAAAGCCAGGATATGGAGCAGCAGGGATGGGGGTTGGGGGAGAGAGACCAAGACATCAGAGTGGACCAAGTAAAAGAAGGTTGAAGTTGTTGCTGAACGTAGGCTTTACAAAGGGTGGAAGAATTTGGAAGGAAGAAGAAGAAGAGGAGTTTGGATTTGATATCCCGCTTTATCACTACCTGAAGGAGTCTCAAAGCGGCTAACATTCTCCTTTCCCTTCCTCCCCCACAACAAACACTCTGTGAGGTGAGTGGGGCTGAGAGACTTCAAAGAAGTGTGACTAGCCCAAGGTCACCCAGCAGCTGCATGTGGAAGAGCGGAGACGCAAACCCGGTTCCCCAGATTACGAGTCTACCACTCTTAACCACTACACCACACTGGCTCTGAGTCAGTGTGAGTCAGGCAGAAGAAAACAGAGACAGAGAGAAAGGCTTTTTCAAGCACATGGGGAGACGGTTGGGAGAGAAAGAGAAATGAAAGCAAGAAATCTTGAGATGAGTAGGTGTTGGCTAGAGGAGGAAGGATGTTGGCTGAATTATCTATTATACACTGTGAACAGGAACTCACTTGAAGGCTTCCAATGTGAATTGACTTTGTGGCTACACCGCTTTTAAGTGAACTGTGGAAATTTTGCACAAAGAAGACAGAGTCAGAGCAGGTGGGAGCTTTAAGGTGGTGAACAAAAATCTTGGTGGAGTAAAGAGAACTTAACAGGAAGCTACCTTAACAAAAGACATGGTGTGATCAAAGGGGCAGGCAGGGTGAAGAGGGGGGAATTAACTGAAAGAACCATCAGTAGTGAAAACATCTTTAAAAGGCAATTTTTAAAAGCAGTGTACATGGAAGAGTTTACTTACAGGTTTCCATGCCTTCATCATCCTCATCTGCAACAGGTTTATCATACGATTTGTCAATTGCAGCTCTGAAGCTCTCATTGCACCCTCGCCCTCTGATTATCCGCGGCCGTGGACGGTGGAAGGGAATGTCACCATTCAAAGTTACCTCAGCGACTGCTGTCTGCAAACTTTCTAATGAACTGGATTTCTTCAGGCCTAATGAAGGGCCTACATCTCTGGTTGGAGAACCTTAATATTTTTTTAAAAAGAAAAAAATAATTAGGATTAGCAGGGAGGACCCTCACACTTGATTATTCACATCTACAGCGACAGTCTACGGGAATGTGCTTAACATTATTCACATTATCTCTATACTCTGCAGGGAATTCTAGGCAGATTTGTTGGTTGGAGCAATGAGCGTGTCAAGTCATACACTATGAATTTGACAAGGTTAGTAACATCCCACTTTTCAAATTGGTGGGAAGTTAAAGTCATCACTGTTATTTCAACCATTTTAATGAGAATAAAATAATTACCAAGCTGGTTAAAAAATAGAGTACAAAGATGTCAGCACTATGTACTTGATTGGCATAGCCAGTTAATTTTGTTTTTTAAAACAGCAAAAACAATTCTATGCAAATACTGGAAATAATGAACATTAAGGAGATTTTATTGACCTAAAATTAGCCTGCATTCTCAGAACAGTATCTGGGGAAAATTCTGCCTCACTAGCTTCTTTCATGGAGTGAATTTTAATAACCTGCACTTAAATATTACACTGTTCCCAAGAGCTTGTCTACATAGATTTTTTTTTTCTTTTGGATTAATTAACCCATATTAGTTAATATGGTTATAATACATTAAAACACATGTCAACACTTATTATGGACTAAATGCAAGTAATGTAAATTTTTTAACCTTGATTAGGAACAGGGATTACCCCAGCATGATAAAAGCACTAATAATCTCCAACAAACACTCGCAAAGAGAATATTAGCTCACAACAACATTAGTAAACTAAAATAAAAAATCTCTATTCATTGGAAAAATAAAATATTTTTTGAATAGCATGTGTATGAATCATTTCCGTGAACTTCATGGACAAACTACTGCACTGAAAACTTAAGGGACTGGTCCAATAAAATGTAACTTTTGAAATGCTATTCTAATTGAATTTTTCTCCTGGGTTTATTAATGGTTGCATCAAAATTTCCTACGAAACACTTTGTAGGAATTATTGGTGCTATTACCATGCTAAGGTAATCCCTGTTTCTAAACAAAGCAAGGAAACTCACTCTCTAGAAATATATTTATGTCAGTGTTATTTATGCCTAAACTAAACTAAACTAAACTAAACTAAACTACTAACTTAAGTAAGTGAAACCATTTCCTGAAATGCAAATACTGGCAGGGGTAAACCCCTCCTGTGGTCAACTGGTTGAGGTTGGGGGTTAGCCAAGTACAATTTCCCTATGTAGCAGATGACCAATGCTGACTTAGTGAGTGTTGCTGGAAATGTATTGGTCACTTTTTTCTTTATTTCTTTATATCACCCTTCATCACAAGATCTCAAGGGCAGTTCACAAGATAAAACAGAATATTAAAACACAAGCTTTACCATGCTGTGGTGTGTTGATATTCTTCCCATGCTGACCTAACCCCCTGTTCCAAAGGCAGCTGAAATAAGGAATAGCATGTAACCCCAGAGAGACGCTGGTCTCACTCTGTATAAGGCAGCTTCCGCTATTCTATGTCCTTTGCAGATGTTCACCAAAGACAATTCTGCAATTGTGGAGCAGTTTTTCTACAGGTTCCTGAGTTACATATGAAATCCTTGGGATTTTATACAGTTAGATGATCCTTACACCAGGATCTTAAAACGAAGTGGGTTTCAGATACCACATCAAGGTAAATCCAGGTGAGCTCCAAATGTGGTTAATATTGGTGTCCTTAGGTGGGCTTATGGGAGAATTTGTTCCAGGGAGAAAAGGCTCTGAGGTGAGGGGGCAAGTGAGTTGGTTCCCAAAGTCAGCATGGAGCCAGACTTGCATCTGCTCCACTGCCTTGCAAGGCAATTTACTAAGGGATTACTCACTGCTGAATGACAGAACAGGGAAACGGCTATAATGGAGTTCACTGCCTACAGGGAACCCAATACAATTCTTAAGTCATGCTCACCGCTGCATTCAGAGCATGAGGGAGCTGATGTAGCAGTTCCAATAGTTGTTTGGAAACAGCTACGTGTCTGTGGAGTCACAGATCAGTATAAATACAATGAATTCACACCTCCTCCAAATACCTCCCATCCCACAGGTCCCCCATTTTTTGAAAGGGAAGAGACCTGGGTATAACTGGAGAGAAAGGACAGCTGGTGGGATGAGCAAGAAAGGAAAAGGAAGGTTCAGTTCTTCCCAGCTGCATAAACAATCCTTAGCCTATGCTTGCAAAGAAATGTCTGGTGCGAAGATTGCACATTATTATTTTTTCCAGAGGACTATTTCATATGTCAATGTGTTAAGAGAAAGCTTCACTGTAGGTAACTACCCTGCATTTTACATCAACGTAGCTATCGTTATATAAAACTATATCGCTAACTGCAGTTATATAACCCTCATATTTAGTTTGATGAGTGGTTTATTTTTCAACGTTTAAGTCTACACAAATTCAATCTGAGAGACAGCGACACAAAAAAAGTTGGTGAACTTTTTGAAAGTGCAAAGGATAAGCAGTCGTGAATAAAGCAGCTGCTGAATAGATTTATTCCTTAAACCAATGGGAGTAAAAACATTATCCTATTATGTGGCAACTTTAAGTTCCCTCAGTTTCAGCATTTCAATATATATTTTAAATGAAATGCACATCAATCTTTTTCTAATTACCAAGTGGCTCCATGCTCCTTTTGTAAACAGTAGTTACATTACGTACCCATTTATGCTCATAAGGGACCCTGAAGAAAAGGCCCCATTTCCTGCTACCCAGTACAGCTCACTGTGAGAACAATATTTATGTAAGTTGCACTATCCCAAAGGAAAAGCGTGATGGGATATGACCTAATGTTCCCAGAGTACTGTAAAACTAATAATGGATTGCAGAAATGGTAAGGATATTTATTGAACTTGGGTGGCCATCAACATAACTGTGGACAGTTTGCAGACGCTGAAAGACTGAAATAACCCTACATAAGCAGAATATGTACCACGATGATAAAAGCCAATTTCTGGTGTTAACAGTTCAGTTTCACTGGTACCTTCACTGCAAGGAAAGGGTTCTCAAAACTCAGGGCTTGGTTGAAGACACAACTAAGGCTGCAATCCTGTATACTCTTGTTTGGGAATAAGTCTAATTAAAGTCAAGTGGGCTTACTCTTTCACAGACAAATATAACATTGTGTTGTAAGTTAAGCCATTGGTTTCAATGGGATTCAAAAGATGACTAACTTTTTTCAGGATTGGGACTTTTTTCCATAGTAAATTGAATGTGATTGCATCTTACGGGGCTTTTGAAAAGGAGCACAATCCCCTGGGAAAGGCCTCCCAAGACAAAACCCACTGAAGCAGGCAGGAGTCATACAGATTGTTCACAAGTCTTGCAATGGTTCAGAATACTCTAACAAACAGAGTCAAATTCAGCCTTTCAACCATTTCTTCTCGAAATTCACAACACATACATTCACCGTTTCACTTTGTATCCCTGATTATAAAGGTCCCTTTTTAATTCAATGCCTCATCTGAATAGGTTAGCACAGGCTCATTCTTTTCTTCTGAAATATATTACTGAATTAGAGAATGCTTAATAGTGATGATGTTGCCAATAATATGAGCATAAAATGCATAACATATAATTAATGTGAATAATGTTATTCGTAGCTACAATGTTCTGGCTCAAATAACAATAATTCATAATGTTGAGTGCACTTTATAATAATCACAATGCTAAAACTGAGAGAATCAGGTTGAATTCCTATTTCAATAGAGTTTTCTGAACTGCTAACATTGCCTTGAGATAATGGCCTTGTTTTCACAACAGTCACTATGAATGTGCTGATCTGGGCCACTTTGTCCTTTCTGCTACCACTGGAGAAAACAAACCTTGATCCCTGGCTTAGAGTTATGTCTGAACCGGAAATGGTAGTCCTTTTCATAAGCTTTCCATAAGCGCTCCAAAACTCCAGTTAAACAGATACAGTCATACCTCGGGTTGAATATGCTTCAGGTTGAGCACTTTTGGATTGCGCTCCGTGGCGACCCGGAAGTAACTGAGCACATTACTTCCAGGTTTCGCCACTCGCGCATGCGCAGACAGTCAAAATGACATCACAAGCATGCTCAGAAGCGGCAAATCGTGACCCGCGCACGTGCAGACGTGCAGTCACGGCTTGCGTTCACTTCAGGATGCGAATGGGTCTCTGGAACGGATCCCGTTCGCATCCTGAGGTACCACTCTATTTCAAAATGGTGTTTAGATGATTCCTCATGTTCAGCCTAGCTGGGATCAACAACAGTCAGATGGATGTAACCCAGGTAGAGGGTTTAAGGGGAATTTGTGCAGAAGTGGGAAACTACATGTCTCACCAGTTGACCGAAATCAGCATATCAGCCCTGGAGTCTTAAGAATTGGCTATGGCCAGCTATGCAGTTCTTCTAAGGTTAATGACTTGAGTGCATTTATACAATCATTAATCACAGATCATTTTTAGCTATGGTGTCTTATTAGCATCGTAAGGACATTTTATCAGCGCAACAAGCAGACGTTTGGGAACAAACGTTTCAGATTCTTGATATCTAAGCTTTTTTTCACTATTTCACTGGTACAGTCCCAATAATTTCAGTGAAGCTAGATAGTCAGTGTTGATAAGTGAATAAGTCCACATAATAAAGGGGTAGTATTTTGACCTGTCGGGGGGAACAAGACCCTAAAACCTAGAACTGCAATTACATCCATTACTGGAAAAGATCATTAAAACTCCCCCACTGATGAATGGCTATAATGAACATAGTGTGTTTGAATAAGGCTTTTTGTTCCCAGAGAGCTATTGTTAGCATTATGACAAGGTGAATATGGAAATAGCCCATCATAGTTACTGTATGCTAAGGTTGAATAAATGAGCCATGCTCAATTGCTACTGAATAGACTTCTGACCTTTGGAACAAATTGTAAACACTGACAATGATGAGGCAAACCAAGTGAACTGAATAAAGAAAAATAATTTTTAAAAAAACTATTATAATAGATTCTATCCTAGTAAGAATCTTACTTTCCATTTGAGGCCAACACAATAAAACCCAACTAGTAGTTTTAAATATGTTCCAGTTTATTCTGCCAACATACATATGTTCCACTGTTTTGAAGTTTATATATTTCAGTGAATATTAATCAGTTTTACCACACATATTAAACATTTACTTTTAATAACCTAAGGTGTGTTTTTTTGTGTGAACTGGTAACATGGATTGATTCAACATCTCAGTTTTTCATAACCTGAAAACAACAGGTTATATGAAAAATCTGCTCTGCATTAAGTAAAAAAACCAAATATTTATTTTGGTTGGCTCAGATGGTTTGTGGCTAAGGGTCATTGCCCTGTAATCCAAGTGTGTTTTCATGGCTGTTAACGGAGGTTGCCCATGGAACGCTTTGCATTTTTACAAATAATTCCAGAAATGAGGTGTCCTTTTAGTGGTCAGGTCACTTATAACAGGTTGTGCCAAAGACTTATTCAAAGAATGCTAACATCCTGAACCCAAGGGGTTTGGACCTGATTTGACTTGCTCAAAGTAAGAGGGTACTATACAAAACCAGGGGAAATCAAGAAGGATTTGATCAAATGTTTGATCAATCTGTTTCTTTGGGTGATTTAAAATAGATGAGACTGGAGGGATGTGAAAATGTGAATCTAGGCCAAAACAAAGAAAAGCTGGTAAGAACGCATGGATGTGTGGGTGGGTTTGTTTGTTTTGTGAGCACAGTGGGTAAACAACAACAAAACAAACCCCAGGAGTCTGTGTTGTATGATATGAATTATAAAGAGAAACTTGCTGTTCAGGCATGTTAAGTGTTCACGGTAGATGTACAAACAAGCTCAATGTCATAAAACTAGAATATTAAACTATTAACAGGGCCATTGTAACTGCTTTGCAGGCATAAAGGCAGCAAAAATGTGTAGGATCGAAAAGTAAGAAAACTAAATTTCATTTTTTGTTAAATTACCATTTCATCACATCATTTTGACTCATGCCTGTCAGCTCAGGCAATAGTCACACGGCTGAATAATATAAATCTAGCTCTTTACAGCTCAACCAGTCATATAAAATGAAGCACATCTAAACTTTGCATGCATTGATAAATGCCACTTAGCGAGACTAATCTCAGTATGTAATGTATGCATGCAAGTTATTGCAAGGCTGTGCCTTCTCGCTTATTAAGATCTACAAGCTACTCCAGTTGTTTTACAAATGCTACCATCCCACCAGTTCTTTTAAATCTAGCTTTCCAGTTGACTGTTTATGTTTCCTGATGTGATTAAACAGAGAGCCAATTATCTATAGAAAAATTAATAATCAGTGTACATGGGCCGCCCTATTCAATGAGTCATGCTAGAAATAAGTAATATTTTCAGGACTAAAAGGTGAATTGTCCCTAATTAGAGCTAAGTAATGTTACTGTTTTTGTGTGTGGAATGTTACCGTGTCCTCTAGATCTACCCTAATTAAAACAACATTCCAAAGGTCAAAAGCTAACTTGCATTAATAAATTATAAAGGCTCATAATTGCAGCTAGTGCATTATTTTAATTGGTAATAAATTCATTCTTTGGAAGCTGGCATCATGACCATTACAGAAAAAAGCAAAAGGCCTGCAATACATACCTTATAGCACATGAATCTCTTTATTCGAGTCTTTTGTTCTAATATCCAACTAGGAGAGTATATGGACAGTATGAAACTGCACCTCCACATTATGCAATTGCCTACTTGTTGCAAAGACAGAAGTTCCATTTAGGCACATAACCCAAGATGATGGAACTTTGCAGTTAAAAGCAAATTTCAAAGTCTGGCATTATCAGTGCCTGTAGATAAATACCAAGGATTTCTAACGGCATTTTCCTCTGTTAAGTCTGTAGCCCAAAGAACGTATTGTTGAAAAGCTCTAGGGAATAATATTGTCTTTTAACAACTACATTTTGAGGACTGAGTTCCTAGACTCACTCATCTACATGTAATTTTCGCACACTTGTTATTTTTCTATGATACTGAACATTTGTTAGGATATTCCATATAATCTGAATTATTTGTGACAATAGAAAAAGTCATGCAACTATTGAAATATTATTTTCCCCATGCACTGTGATTGGCAGCTATGTAATTGTGGTAAGCTGCTTTGACCAAGGTTTCTATGGCAACCACCCTACAGTCAATTCTTACCTGTTTTCTGGTCATCCATTGTACTGAGCTTAGTCTCGTCAGCTACTGTTAAAAGGTAAATGTATAACGGTTAGCCCTGTTAGTGCCCACATCCCACATGCATCCACTGTTTATATTCTCTTTAAAGTTAGAGGACACTGGAAACATCATTCTTCATGCAAATAAGCAATGTTATGCAGACTATCTTGATGGGGCAAAATAAAGCCCAGCAACAAACCTAGTAACCGTCATGCGTTGTGTCAGTCATTTCCATGTCACAGCCAAAAACAATGTTATTCACATGCTAGCATACACAACTAGCAGAGACAAGTTGCCACACATGTCTGAATGCAGTGATCTGAGTTTTTAAAGCCCCGTAGGCTCTTCTAAAAGCACTATGTATTTGCATACATTGAAATTTCTTCTGCTTAAAAGAAAACCATAAGAGGCTTGGTTAGAAATGCTTGAGATATATGATTATAACAATTAAACAGGGGGCAAGGTGGACAAACGAATTTTCTTTGCCTTCATTTAACAATATCCCTGCAGGACCACAAGTTTCATCATGGCACTCCTTTACTTACGGAAATATTAACCCTTCTGAGAATTCATACATCATACAAATAAAATGGGGATGGCACTTTATTATATGCTACCCAAAGGAAGCATTTATAAAATGTTCTCAGATTCTAGAATATAGTTCCTTACATGATCCATTCCCACAACTGCTGATTAAATATGAAAATAATGCTGTTCATATGTATCCCATTACTGATTAAATGGTATCCTGTTTTGATTTTCTAAAGAGCAGGTATCTTGCTACTATTAACTTGTGCTTCAGTGAGAGTTGCTACGTATCAAATTTTACCAGTCACGGCATGTTATCAGCTTTCCACAATGAAGAGTACTGTGGCACCATAAAAAGGTCATCAAATTCATCAAGTGATTGCATAAGTGGATAAATATACAAATATCATGAGAAGGGATTTGGGGTGGGGGGAAATGTCCACACCATAAATCTTTGGTCAGGACCATTCCATGCAGCAGGTTTATTTTCTAGACAATACAGTGAAAGTATGCATATAAAACCAACTTAGACAGATACAAACTGGTAGCTGCACATGACAATATATATTTCATACACACACACACACACACACACACACACACAACATATTTTTCCATATATTCTCAGAACTTACTGATTAAGCAATCTATAAATCTTACTAAAATAAATAAAATAAGAAGCAGATTGGCCAGGTAGTCATAAGACACATAACAGGTCCAGCAGGGGGAGTACAAACACACAACGTCCCCAAAGGACCCATATTTGCTTACAGACTACAAACTGAAGCAGCTCCTTAAGATCAGTGAATGAAATGGATACAAGCCACTGTCTCCATATTGGCCAATGTTGTAATTCCTGCAACATCTGACATTTGCAAACCTAGATCTCAAAGGAGACTGGGAATGGCTACCTCACTACAGAAACTAATAACCTCTCTTTGCGTGTTTATTTATACTTATTTATACTATTTATACCCAACACTAGCAACCACTAGATGAGAATCTACTCTGATTGGATCATATATTAATTTGTCATCTGCATAGCAACTGACACCTCTGCCATTGTCTCCTGTATTGATTGGCACTTTGTCAGCACTTTGAAAAATATGTCTTGTAGTAAGTAACTCCTGAACACCTTATCTGACCTTGTCAGTGTATCTATTCAATTCTCTAGGTGGGCATTATAGTTTGCAAAATGCTCAAGGTAAATCCTGCAGGTGTCCATTCCTTTCTGAAGGATGGGAGCAAAAAACAATGGTTGAGCTTGGCTGTTGTCAGTGGATTGTGCTCCGGGTGACAGCTGAACATGCATATAAGCATGTATACTGTTTTCTTTGTAAGTTGGTGTTTGTATACATAGCTGCACAGTGGAGCCAACTGGCCACATGGCATGATCCACATATAGGTTGATGGGGTGGACAAAATTCATTGAACACAGTCTTTAGGTATGCATTTACACTACTCACCTTGCTAGGCCTATTCACCATGCTACTATGTGGGCCCTCTAGTCAGGAATGGATCATAGCCATTCTTGTCTTCACCCAATTGAATATAATATTTAATTGTGCTCTACATAGTAATTTGACATATGAGCTACTGCATCTTTCATGTCTTGGCATTTTTGGCTTTCTGAATCCCCCCCTCCCGTTTTCCAGTTTCCATGGTTTTAATATCAATCCACTTATGTGCCACTTCATGCTGTTGAGGAAATGAACTCTGGCTCAGAAAACTTGCATCACAATAAATTCTTTAGTCTTTAAAAGGCCATAAGGCTCTTCATTGTTATTGTTGCAGCAGACTACCATGCCTACTGCTCTTGAATTTGTCAGTGTAAAAAAATATCGTTATATGATGCCCCTCAGGATGCAATCCTACACATTGCTTTTTTCTGGAGTAATCAAGATCAATTTGAGGATGCCAAACCAGACAAGATTTCTTTCTTTTCTTTTCTTTCTACAACTCAAAGCCCCACTGATGTTTGAATATGGATCTGAGACCTTGTGGAACCAGGACTTAGGCTAGACCATGAAATGGAGTCCAGAGTGCACTGGACCAGATCCCATTGACCAGATCCCTAGGCCTGGAAAATCCAGAGGCTTTATATTGTTTGCCAATTGCAGGAGCTGATGTTGCAGGTTGGAGTTATGTTACAATCATTCCTAAGTACAAGGCCTTATCAGTGCCAAAATCAAACAGACGTTAGTTGTTTAGGAATTATTTTAAAATGCAAACTTGAATTATTTGGCTTTTCTGTCTCCTGAAAAGTACCTCATCATATGCACTCACACATTCACGTATCCTGAACCATTGTATATAACATGCATCTGCATAAGCATAATGTTTGAAATATATAAACATTTAAATTGCATAGACACACATAATGCTCTTGGATCAGACCATATCAAGACTTCTTCATGCCACATATTGAATCCAGCTGCATGGACAAATCAAATGTTTGGCATAACAAATAATATAACTGCAACATGAAAAACAAACAGTATAATTGCAACCTGAAGAAACATGTTGAAATACAACATGGGGGGAGAGGTGAAAAAGAAAGAAGTCAAAATTTAATACCTAAGTCCATGCTTTTGGATTTCCGTGTTTTAACAAAGTCCAACTGGCTGGCATCTGAAAATTGCTTAGTGCGCTTTTCTGACATGCTCTGGCGTCCAAAACCCTCTCGCTGGAAGGCAAGCGCTGGATCAACATCTGGACTCAGAGTGCTGTAAGGGAAAGGGGGAAATTAAAGCATACGAAACACACACCTATCATAGTTGTGTAATAAAATGTTTACGTAAAGTATCAGCCAGCAACAATTTTTGAAAAATAGCAACTTATAATGTTCCATATCATGAAGAAAAAAAATCAAGTGACAAGCATATTTGCAATGGGGCTCTATGGAAAGAACAGCTGGGAAATCCACTTCAAGCATCCTCCACACTATGTGGTCCAAGCTTCCACAGGGGTATTCATGCTGTGGAAATAAATAACTATGTACGTAACTCTGGAAGATTCATGTGAATGGCCTGCTTCATGTGCATCATTGCAGTGTAACTATCACACCCACAGGGGCTGTACCCAATGAGCAGAAAAGAAAGATGTGGAATGTAGAAAAGATGAAAAGAAAGAGAGAGAGGAACGCCCACATTGCTGGGACCCAGAGGGGGAAAATGAGATTTTATTATGTGCAATATACACAATATATCTATAGTCTGATAAAACATAATAAATGAAACACTGCAACAAGTTACTAGGACAGTGAATAAGTCAAAATTCAAAGGGCATATTACACAAACAAAAACATTTCTATTTTTTTTTACAGTGGGGGGGTAGCATTGTCCCATCATTCCTAACCACTGGCCATACTGGCCGGGCAGATGGGAGTCTATCCCTGGTTTAATGTTTCGTCCCTTTCTCTTTTTCTGGTTCCAACAATGCAGGAGTAATTTTTGCAATGAGGAACCACATGAATGGATCATGTTATAAAGCAGCAATGGCCCAGTGCTGTGGGGCCTGGCACTGCTGGTGTGGGATCATCATGGTTTTGAGTCCTGGAAGACCTGCTCCCTGCCTTGCAGGCCTTTTCCCATCTGATGTGAGAGGGTGCTGCCCTGACTGACTCTAGCTCCAAAAGCTGAGGCTGCTGAACAAACTCTTGGGTTGGAGTATGGTTTGGTTTAGGAGTTTTGTTTTTTTGTTGGGGTGGGAGTTGTTGCTGTTATTGATATAAATTTTTGATATTTTCAGATCTTATTGTGATTACTGTACTGCATTTTGGTTGTGTTTTATTTATTGATGATGGATACTGTTGTTATATTTGTAATTATGTATTTTTTTCATGTTATCAGCCACCTTTAGCATGGCTTTAACTATGGAAAGATGACATACAAATAAAATGATGTATGTATGTAACTTTGTGTTCTTCTCTCCTAAATCATTACTCTACATTAGTACGCAGCACTAGGACGAGATCACGCTCATGTAGCCATCTTGCCTAAGCTGTATGTATTAATCAGATATAGGTTTAAAATTAAATTTCTTCCCTTCTAAATAGGTAGGTGAAACACAAAAATCAAATGCAGCATCCATTGCACTCTTCACGGAACTGTGGCCAAAGAGGAAGTGGAACAAATGAAGGAATAATTGGTATCAAGAGACCTACAGTATTTGGTTTGCTGGAGGAGCCTTGGACAAGTCTATCCACAGCAATATAAAAATGGTTTTGTAAAAAAACCCATGTATGGTCGTTAGAGGAAAAAGTGGGATATAAATATGATTGGTTTGCTTATTATCAAACTTCCATCCCACCCTTCCTCCATATTGCTCTGGGTGGCTTATAGGGGTCTGTGCCATTGCTTTTTTAAAAACCTCACAGCCATCGTATGTGATGAGTTCAACAGGCTGGGCTTAGAGAGAGTGACTGGACAAAGGTTGTGTTGGGGCGGTTTTAATTATTCAATCATATCTGCTGCTGAGATAGTTAAAAAACAAACTTGGCAGCCTCCCAGGTCTTTTATTTGTGACTATGCATGTGTAATTAAAAATTACTCCTGGATTCAATCATCTTTTATTTTCTAGCTATAATCTACAGCAACACACCAGCAAAAAACAATGTAACAACCAAGATTTAACAGTATCTGCAAAATAAAACTTTTAAAAAAAAATGTTAACAAGCAAAACCAATGGATTTTTCCATATTTGAACCATATTGTGTTCTTTTTTCTGCTCTCTTGGAGGCGAGGCAGAGACCATTTTGTGTTACGGCACCCTCATGGTGGCAGCTTTTTTGAGTTAGGCTACACATTTGAAAGCAGCACCTTCTCAAATTTTCCAATGTGCCATCAGTCCCAAAAGGCTGGCAACCACTGTATTACACAGCGGTACAGTGAAACTGTAGTGAAACTGCTTCCACTATGCAAAGTAATCTGGACTTTATAAATAATTATTCAGTTATCTATTTCTAAAACTAATAAAATATTCAGTGCTTTGTTTATCACAGATGTTACACAATGAATTTTATGCCCAGGATACAATGAAAATGTATTACACAACTGATGAGAAGTTGTGTATTTTATCAAGCAAAACACACCTCAAATGGTAACAATTTGAACAGAGGTTTGTTGCAGGAACTAAAAAAGCACAAAAGTCAGTGAGTACAGCTAAGTAAAATTGCCAAATAGTGGTTCTTAATATTTCAAATTGATGCTAAAGTCACTTTCTGTCTATTATTATTGTAATTTATAAAACCAACAAGCAGCAAAGCGTATTATAACAACTAAAGCTTCTGGAACGACAGTTGACTCTTTAAAGAATGTAACCGTATTGTGACCCTCAATGTTATTAAAATTCCACTTATTAATCCTGTCTCATTGTCCCTTTGTTTTCATAACATTTTCATCAAGGATTAGGGAGATATTGTCAGGCTGGAAAAAGCTTACATTTTGTGCTGTGATTCAGAACAGCTGCCATTCTTGTTTGGATAACCCTTCATCCATATTCTTAACTTCACCCCTTGGTGCCTTGCAGCAAACTCACAGAATACACCTTTGTTTTACAAGCCTTCCTTTGTCCATTAGCAGCAGGAAATTAATTCAAAAATCCACTCAACTGCTGTTTATTTAATTTCACTGGGTTTATTTTTTAACAAATATAATGCAATCAACACAAGTAAGACTCCAAACTGATCTGCCCCTTTTCATAATTGCATCTCTGCCTCTGAGAGAAAAGGCATTAAAGGTGGTTCCATAAGACATTTAATGACAGCTAATAGCACTTCACTCTTTCTTCCTGTGTCAGGGAAACATGTGAGCAGGAAAATATTCTGCATTCCTAAATGTCAAAGATGTGTGTGTTTGTTTACATTCTGCTGAGGTTTTCTTGCCACACTCAAGTGGAAAAATCCATGCTAATACAATCTATTACATGCAATTTTGCATGCTTTTCGTGATCCGACCCCCCAACCTCATCACAAATTTTTAGCTTTTAATGTATTTCCCATGTGAATGCAATGATGGGTGTTTGCAGGATTGAAATTGCAGTTGTGCCTCTTTCAAATGGGCAGGTTCAACATTCAGAAGGTAAAAACAAAAGTCATCAGCAAAAGACAAAAAGAAAGAAGCTGCTTTTAAGACAGCAAATAAACAGTTTCTTTAGACGGGATATAAACAAATGCCACTTAACACTAATCCACACTGATATAGATATAGATAATAAATAGCTGACTTATGCAAATCCAAACAAAGAGATACTTGCTGGTGCTAATTCTTATTAAGATATTGCTGACACAGTTATACTATACCCAGGAGAGTGTGGGACTCAGAAAAATTCTCATACTTCAACCTGCTTGTGTTAATTATTGCCACCACCCTAGCAGGGGGTTCCACAGAGAGGTCTTTTATTTTGCTTATTGCTGAACATAATTACAAGGCTTACAAATTAATGTCATTCTCTTGGATTAGTACAGATAGCACTACACAAAAATTATGCAATATTTATCCTGCAGAAGACAGTAAACAACCCAAAGCCAAAGTAACACCTACCCCCAGCCCCTGATATATACACACAATGTGTATCAGTGCAACTTAATAATCATAGTCCCCAGATTTGCAGATATTTTGAGGTGGGGAATGCATGCTACACTAATGTATCACAACAAATGAAACTGATCTGTAGAAAACACAACTTGAAAAAGAGACATCACATGTATTTTTGTAAACTATGAAATACTTAATAATAAAAAAAAAACAGCCCATCTAAAAATCCATGTAGCAAAATGAAAGTAATTGAAGTTTTGAGGATATCACAGAAAATGAGCTCTCTCTCTCTTAATCACCTCTTAGCACCCAAAGGTAGAGGATACCTGGAGAAGGACTTCCAAAGTAGATCTCAGCTTGTGGATGCCACTAACTGCTTTTACAATGCTCCTCACTTTCAGAAGTATATTGCTATGAAGTAAGGGAGGGGGGCTGTGGTTCAAGATACACAAGCAACTTTGGCAGCCCAGATACAATTGAGCAGTAACTTAACCTTGGCCAAGTGAAACCTTCTCATAATTCTCTTCTGCTCTGCTTCCTAGATAGGAACAAGCAACTCAGAAAGAGGGCTGGGAAGTCTTCTTTCAATGATAAGCCTATAATTCTGCTCCTCTCTGTGTTGAAAAATGCAGGTGTGAAAAGCACATGAACTGTTGATAAGTAGAAGTAATGGTTTGTGTGGCCATGAGCCTTACCATTCTGTTGACTCATTAATTGTTGGTTTGCTCCAGGCTCCACCATCTACTGTTGCAAAGCCCACATCATCATGGGAACTGGAAGATGATTGGTCTGAGAGATGTGGAGGTAGTACTGGTAATCTATCATCTTCTATAATGACCATGTCATCCTGCGGCATGTTGACTGTCGGAGATAGCTGGTATTTACCTGCACAAAATGGGAAGTGGAAGAGAACTAAACATACTGAGCACTCAACACAAACACTATGCTATTTGTCACAATTTACAAAGCAATTTACAAACCAAGAGCCATGAGGCCTCTTCAAAAGGAACCTATTTATACTGTTGTAAGTCTTCACAGGTTGCAGACTACTTCATCAACAACCATACCACAACACGGAACAAGATGCCAGAAATACAGTTTCTTAATCCCTTATTAAAGATTGGTAGTGGTGGGAGTGTTGGAACTTACAGAGAGAAAAAAAGTTTTCATAAGGCCACCTAGTGAATTCATGTCAGAGAAAAAACTGAACTAGGGACTTCCTCATTTGTAACTCAGTCTCTAAGTCTGCATGCTACAACACATTTGAGTGCAACTAGTGTTCGGTCCCAGCTCCTGCCCACCTAGCAGTTCAAAAGCATGTCAAAGTGCAAGCAGAGAAATAGGTAACGCTCCAGCAGGAAGGTAAACAGGATTTCCATGCGCTGCTCTGGTTTCGCCAGAAGTGGCTTAGTCATGCTGGCCACATGACCCAGAAGCTGTCTGTGGACAAACGCTGGCTCCCTTGGCCTAAAGAGCAAGATGAATGTGCAACCCCAGAGTCATCCGTGAATGGACTTAATGGTCAGGGGTACCTTTACAGAGATGAACTAAACAGAGATGGGGGAGGAGCTAGATATTAATATGTGAGGCACAGACATCATATTCTGCATAATGGCTTGGTATGTTGAGTGACTGTGCATGCCATGTGAGGAGGCAAAGGACGAGATTCTGTTTTACTTTGTGGAAATGGATGAGAAATATGTAGACCCTCCAGGGGACCATATAAGACACCCACCATTCTTAACTATTGGGCACTGCTGGGTGGGGCACATGGGAACTGGAGTCTAACAACATATGGAGGTCAAAAGGTATTCCATCCCTGTTCTATAGACTTTCATCTCTGTAGGACATGGTGTCTATATGGCAAAGCATCATCTGTATTCATTCCATATATATTCATTCAAAGAATAACATTCCTAGCCCCGGTCATTTCAGCTGTGAGAAATGAACAACTTAAAAATAGAGTCAGAGAGAGATCCAATTCTTTTTAAAAGTTTTTTTTGGGGGGGGGGGTGGAGGGAGGCAGGGAAAGTTAGACGAAAAAGAACTCTACTACACGTAGACCCATCATTGTCAAACTGAAATGAATGTGTTCAAGTTTGCATAGCAGCTAATTCTTTGCCCAGCAAAAGCTTCTTTGATGGACAGGTTAATGTTGAGCCTAGTAATGCACTCCTCTCCAAACATAATGCCTACAAGATTGTTAACTCTGTGACTAATAATGTCTCCAAAGAGCTG
Organism: Podarcis pityusensis; assembly: GCF_964106645.2. Classification (NCBI taxonomy): domain Eukaryota; kingdom Metazoa; phylum Chordata; class Lepidosauria; order Squamata; family Lacertidae; genus Podarcis; species Podarcis pityusensis. The sequence continues at coordinate 18,205,093 of NC_138037.1, read as the reverse complement.
AATGCGAAACAGTATAACCTTATGGCATTTTTTAGATGAAGCCTCCAAGGTTGAGAGGCAAAAGCAATTCAGTGGCATGTCTAAATTTTCTCTGCACTTCTTAATATTTCAGCAAGAATGAATGATGACATTTTAGTAGTTGCACTGAAATGTAAAAGAAAATACATTTATTTTACTACAGGTGTGTGGGAGAGGAATGGGAGAGAGAAGCAGATGACCCTTCAGATTTATGCCAGACACAATGCACCAATGAAAAAAAATGGCTATTATTTCTAACTAGTAACATGCTGCATCAACAGTGCAAAGACCATGAGAAGTAATAGTACTACTCTATTCTGTTTTGTTCAGACTTCATCTGGACTACCGTGTCCTTTGCTGTACACCACAGTTTAAGAAGGTTATTGACAAACTGGAACGTGTCCAGAGGAGATTGGGAAAACAAAGTTCTGAGTTGGCTATGTCTAACCTGCAGAAGAGATAATTAAGATGCTATATGATATTCATCTTCAAACAGACGATGGAGTACATTGGTTACATTTGCAACTACAGCTCTAGTTGACCCCAGCCATCATGGCCAACAATTAAGGATAATGGGAATTGTAGTCTAAGAAGGGCTACAATTCCCTATCCCTGCATTAGGCAAAAAATCCTGATCATACAAGATGTTTGACAATAGAATAGACCCTCATTTGTTACAAGTTCTTTAAGCAAATGCCACCAATCAGGGTTGCTGTAGCAAATGCCACCAATCAGGGTTGCTGTAGTTGCTGCCTACAAAGGTCTTTGACATCTCTGATTTTATATTGTACATCAGCAATAACTTGGTATAGCCATGTGTTGGATAAGGGAGATCCCAGCCACGAGTACATTCAGCTGAGGTGTACCATAATTGGGAAAGACCTCTCCTTAAAACTCTGGAGTGCTACTGTTCTACTCTGAGCAAAGTGGACTAGAAAACCAATAATACATGGAAACCTCATATGTCAATACGGCAATTCTCTGCATTACAAGAATAAAAAGAAAATCAGCTATGGGCATAGACAGACAATATAACAAGAACAGCGACCCTAACTGTTTGGTATAATGATGCACTTGGTACATAAGAGGGGGATCCCCCCCCCCCATGACTGCTTGTTGTGTGGTCTCCTTACACTGAGGATCCATGAAGGGCCACGTCATACAAAGGATTAAAAACAAAGCTAAAGTTGACTGAACTCTCATAGGGTCTTCCGGCAATGCAATTTCCCATGGACTTTGTCTGCGTAAAGTGGTGGGGGAAACTATCCAACTAAGTAAAAACATATAATTCCTGTAAGAAGGAAATGACCTTGCAAGACCTCAACATACAACCACTTTCTATAAATACATATTGGGGAGTGGGACCGGTGGTCTCTGCTATATGCCTGTATTTTAGTTCGACTAGTAGTTATTATGGTTCCTGTGCATTGGTTGTTCCATCTAATATTGATTAAGAGGGTATCTTTATCTAATTGCTGTCTATGCTGCTCTAGAATGTAGCATTTATACTGTATTTGTATTTAAAGGCAGGATAGGTAAAGGTAAAGGTACCCCGCCCGTACGGGCCAGTCGTGTCCGACTCTAGGGTTGTGCGCTCATCTCACTTAAGAGGCCGGGAGCCAGCGCTGTCCGAAGACACTTCCGGGTCACGTGGCCAGCGTGACGAAGCTGCTCTGGCGAGCCAGCACCAGCGCAGCACACGGAAACGCCATTTACCTTCCCGCTATAAAGCGGTACCTATTTATCTACTTGCACTTAGGGGTGCTTTCGAACTGCTAGGTGGGCAGGAGCTGGGACCAAAAGACGGGAGCTCACCCCGCCGCGGGGATTCGAACCGCCGACCATACGATCGGCAAGTCCTAGGCACTGAGATTTTACCCACAGCACCACCTGCGTCCCTAAAGGCAGGACAGAAATCAGTTAAACATAAAGTAGTCCAACATTCAGCCTAACACAGTGGCAAGATGTAGTGATTTTCATTTGATACCACAACTTCAAGCAACATAAGCTTTGCAAAACTGTTTATTAATCTAGAAGCAGTGTCAAGAAATGCACCCTTCAAAAAATATTTGAGACTTTTAGGAGCAGAGTTATACAATCCAAGTGTATTGATTAAGCTTGAAATCGAATTACTACAGTTCGCTTAAATGATCCTAAAAATTAAACATACTGAAACACTAAATGCTGTCTTAACTACACACCCTCAACCTTTAATTGGTTGAGGGAAACTTTTCAATCCATTTGCCATATTTGTTTATGTCATTCTTCTTTACAAGCTCAGTTATTGCAGAAATTTGGAAAATAACTGGCAAATTTACACTACTGTGATTCAGTTGGTAAAAATATATCGATGCAAGTTTCGGCATGTGGCAATACCAAATGCTTTGGGGCTTGTTTTTTTTAAAAAAATGCACTTATTAACGTAGGAGTATGAAACACAAATCCAGCAAGGAATTCTATAATTAGGGGGAAATCCTTACTTTCTGAAAACATCAGAGGGATTGCTACAGAGAAGAAATCATTCTACAGTTACAGCTTAGGTAGCACTCCTTCATTATTGTGCAAGGAAATGTTCTAGGATTATGTAATACCTGTAAAGCCTATGAAGCACCATGCCAATCTGTTAAATAATTTATGAGATTGCATCCAACGTTGTGCTAAGTAACTTGTTCCATTGATGAAAGGATTTATGCTTCCAGAACAGAACTTTCTCCCCTCTCTGATGTCCCCTTCCCCAGTTTTTAGTGTTTCCCCTCAAGCCCGTCAGAGTAACTTGTGGGAGGATGTGGAACATGCATGAAGGGAGCAGGAATACCCCCCCCCCATGCAGGCATAAATCCTTCCACTAATAGAACAAGAGAGTTCTAATAGAGTTCTAATAGAGCTAAAGAGTTCCAGAAAGACATCTACTTCTGCTTCATTGACTATGCAAAAGCCTTTGACTGTGTTGACCACAGCAAACTATGGCAAGTTCTTAAAGAAATGGGAGTGCCTGATCACCTCATCTGTCTCTTGAGAAATCTCTATGTGGGACAGGAAGCTACAGTTAGAACTGGATATGGAACAACTGACTGGTTCAAAATTGGGAAAGGAGTACGGCAAGGCTGTATATTGTCTCCCTGCTTATTTAACTTATATGCAGAATTCATCATGCAAAAGGCTGGGCTGGATGAATCCCAAGCTGGAATTAAGATAGCCGGAAGAAATATCAACAACCTCAGATATGCAGATGACACAACCTTGATGGCAGAAAGTAAGGAGGGATTAAATAACCTTTTAATGAGGGTGAAAGAGGAGAGCGAAAATTTGGTTTGAAGCTCAACATCAAAAAAATGAAGATCATGACCACTGGTCCCATCACCTCCTGGCAAATAGAAGGGGAAGAAATGGAGGCAGTGAGAGATTTTACTTTCTTGGGCTCCATGATCACTGTAGATGGTGACAGCAGTCACGAAATTAAAAGACGCCTGCCCCTTGGGAGAAAGGCGATGGCAAACTTAGACAGCATCTTAAAAAATAGACATCACCTTGCCAACAAAGGTCCGTATAGTTAAAGCCATGGTTTTCCCAGTAGTGATGTATGGAAGTGAGAGCTGGACCATCAAGAAGGCTGATCGCTGAAGAATTGATGCTTTTGAATTATGGTGCTGGAGGAGACTCTTGAGAGTCCCATGGACTGCAAGAAGATCAAACCTATCCATTCTTAAGGAAATCAGCCCTGAGTGCTCACTGGAAGGACAGATCGTGAAGTTGAGGCTCCAATACTTTGGCCACCTCATGAGAAGAGAAGACTCCCTGGAAAAGACCCTGATGTTGGGAAAGATGGAGGGCACAAGGAGAAGGGGACGACAGAGGACGAGATGGTTGGACAGTGTTCTCGAAGCTACAAACATGAGTCTGACCAAACTGCGGGAGGCAGTGGAAGACAGGAGTGCCTGGCGTGCTCTGGTCCATGGGGTCACGAAGAGTCGGACACGACTAAACAAATAGAACAAGTACACTGGATACAAACCATGGTCGTTCACATTGATTACCACTGCTCAGAGCCTTCAGATAGGTAAGGCATATTTGTTCACAAAGCCGCTAGGAGGATTCCAAGGAACAAACTCACTCCAAGGTTCCCTCCACCACCCTCTATCAAAAATAAAATAAGATAAAAATCAGGGACACTCAGATATAGTCCTCTTTCAGGACTATAGTGTAGCAGCCCAAGAAAACATGGCGATATCATATCTGAGATGCCTACATCTCTAACCGTGAATCTATGTGTTTCATTTAAGGTTTGATGCAGATGTGGGCAACTGCTAGGTGTTATGCTCGGCCATTGCTTCTTGGGGAAAGGCTTAGTGCTAGAACATCTCCTTTGTTAGCAGAAGGTCCCATGTTCAATCCCAGACATATCCTGGTCTGAAATCCACTGCCAAAACTGTGGGGGCAATACTGAGACATATGGACCAAGGATCTGACTCAGCATAAGGCAGCTTTGTTGGTTCTTTGTTCCAGAATTTTTAACAAAATAAAATGTAAATTGCATTGTCCCTTAATGCTATGTGCAATCTGACACCTGCAGCACCTTGCAAAGATAAATCCAATCCAGCCTACATTCTCCATCAAAGCGAAGTCTAAATGTAGGACTTGGGGGAAAGAAAAGGAACATGTGGCCCTTCAGGTGCTGTTGGATTCCAGCTCCCATAAGCTCCCATCACTATGATCAAATGTCAGCAATGAGGAGAGTTGCACTCCAGCAACATCATGAGGGTCACAGGTTCTCTAGCCTTGCCTTAGGGCTATAACATCAAGACATGTAATATTGTTATAACCCTGCCCTGAGTATTTACGGTGAAGGGCAGGTTAGAAATCTCATCAACAAATTAGTTTTAAGGATGCTCTGGGCCCACACTGTACACCCAAGCATTTCTCCAGGCAGGTTTATAACAGTGGTACCACCAGCAAACTAGCAGGCAGGGAGCAAGCAGCTTTAAATGGAAAAAGGACGCTGCCACAAGACTTCTCAGCCTTGCCCTGATGTAATTTCCCTGTTAACCTAGCACCAGGCTGGCTTGCTGCTTGTGATGTGAGAACAAAAGCATCCAAGGCAGGAAACTGCTACAAGCTATTTCACTTGTATCCAGAGATCCATGCAGAGGAAGAGACTGATACAGGGATTCCAAGAATAAGCCTAGAATTCTATGCTTCCAAGTTCTTACCTGAAGACACGATACATCAATCTCGACTCTTGTTTGGAGTCTGGATTGAAGAGTACTTGAGAACCCTATATCTGTTTCCTTGCATGCCATAAATAAGAACAGTGGGATATAAATGTATTACACAAACCTAAAGAACGTAGAGGGCCCCTGTCTTCCCTAGGTCCCAATGTTCTCCTAAAAAGCCCTGACAGTTTTAAACTTGGGAAAGAATAATAAGAATTTTTTTAAAAAAAAATATATTCTGCCCATCTTGCTGGGTTTTCCCAGCCACTCTGGGCAGCTTACAACATATATAAAAACACAACAAAGCATCAAACATTACAAAACAAAATATTCTATACAAGCAACAAACAAGCCAATAAATCAACATCAACCCAACAAAAACAAAACAGAAGAACCAAAATTAGAATGTTTAAAACATTTTAAAACATTTTAACCAGTTGCCCCAACCCAAGAGTTGTTCCAGCAATGTCCCTCCGGCCTCTCAGGAGCCTCTTTTAGGAAGGACACAAAGTGGCTTCAAATCAGTGTGAAGGTAAGTACAAATATGCATCCATAAATACAAGGGAATAATATAAAAATGAAATTAAAATAACAGTGACAATGTAAATTTAAAAAATGTACTGTGTATTTTGGGTCTATAGACCACAATAAAGTGGTGTGTGTGTGTGTCTAAATAAAAATACAGATCTCTCCCCGCACCCCTCACATCACCATAATCAGTTTCTCTAATAAATACACTGGGAAATTGATTCAAAAATGCCCTAGAGAAGCTTAGTCTTTCAGATTGGCCACAAAGAAGGAAATTTGTATTTTCAAAACTTGCCGGGCCTTAATAAACTTACGCACTTTTAAGAAGCGTCTTCTCCATTTGGCTTGTTGCTAATGAATACATTCCATGTGGGAAAGTGATTAAGAAACACTGAATTCATCCACAGAAAACTAATGGCGCATTTCATATGGCTTTAAGAAGGAATGAAGGTTAGCCCATATCCCTGCTACCTTTACCCCATGGGAGGAGACAGGATAAGCAAAAGGGAAACATGGCAGTATTAAAATCCAAAATAAGATCCTGCACTTTGGCTTCTTGTTTATTTGCTTGAAGTCAAATATGCATGTGATTCAGAGTGCAGGAATGAAGCCTGCAAATATGTAAGTGGGAAGAGCTCACTTACACTTCTTGTGCATACTAACCATTTAATCTATTTAACCTTCATACCAGTGGGACTCCTATGGCACTTCAATTTGAAAAGGGAATTCATTTTCTAAAGTTAAACAATGAAATTAGAAATAGATACACCACTGCTGTGGGCACTCAAAAAAGGATTTCCAAAATCAATCTATGGATGCCCATAACAACTCTGTCAATGCATGAAAAATGACATTTTAACATCTTTGTATCAGTTTCAAGCTGCAAATGAATCTACCAATAAATTAATTTCAACATGGCAGGTTTTACATGTTTTTAAACATTTTGAAATGGTTTAAAATCTGAATAAACTACATCTCAGTCTGAGCTGCTTGGAAAACCCAGGCAATCCTGTGACAAAGTAAGTCTTTATTAACTGAATCTGTTAGGGGGGTGGGATGACTTGCTACCGAGCAAGTACTAATAACCTCATTATCCACTGGGGGCCATGAAGAGAGTTGACTATTGAATTCAAACAAAGGATGCATAAAATTAAACCTAGGGCATGTAAAGCAGAAAAGCAAAAAGGTCCCCAAACAAACGTCATACTAAGCACAAATTGGATAAGGTTCACATGAGCTTATCTAGTTTCTGTGCGGGAACTTAAATAGGAGGTAAAATCAATGTGGAAACTTAACTGATACATCCTTAATCATAACATTCATTGACTTTACATTTAATGAAGCTGCACTAGGCAGGCCCTCATAGACTGGCATAAAGCATGTCTCTCCACCTCAGACAGAGTAAAACGTTTTAAAATGTTCCTGTGGCTGCCACCTGCTCTGTGATCCGAGACTTATTATATCAATTTATTGACTCGCATTAAGAAGCCTGTATGTCGAACTTGGGAGAAAGGGGAAAGGCATAAATTGGTCACTATAATTTTCAAGCTCCATGCTGTCCACATACATAATGCATCAACCACCTCTTTGTAAACCTAGAAAAATAGATGATCCCCAAGACATAATTAGCCAAGTCTGCTTGACTTACCCATTATCCTACTCAGGGCGGCATTCCTGGTGGGTGATTCACTGAGGCCCTCTATCCCGCTGTACAGTGAATGGGAAATCCTACGCTCCCTGTCATCCAGTATTGTTTCAATAGGCAGTTCTGGCCCTGGTGGACTCCCAGGTGATTCCAACTGTATGGAAAGGGGAGAAATAACAGCGCTGAAGGTCCATTTAACAGCATGGGAGAATAACAACAACTTGCTCTAGGCCTAGTCCTGGCTGGGCACCAAATGAGCTAGAACTCTTCACCCTGGACCACAATAATTTGCAATGACAGTGTTGCTTAATGACCAACTTTCTGTGCCACTTCACACTGTACCTCCTATGGAGCCTTGTCAGACTCCATCCCTTTTCAGCAGGAAACATGCAAAGACAAAGGACCATGTTTTGGTTTATCTGTACTGCACATATCCTTGAGCAAGCAAGCAACCTCGTATGTTTCAAAATTATCTGGCAGATGGCCTGGACCTCTTTCGCAGACTGACAGCTTGTCAGGACAGGAACCATCAGAGTAGTTGAGGAGAGGTGCAGAAACAAAATAAAAAAGGATTTAACAAAAAAACAAAACTCCATTTGGTATGTGATTTCTAACCACATTCTAAAATTGGAACCATTTGCTTTCATATGCAATCATTACACAGTTTCCCCAACCCCACTCAACCCAGAAAGCCCGAAGCCATAAATATGAACATACACAAATAAATAACCTGCATATTTAGAACTGAACTCTGATCTGGAATTAACATTATTTTTGCACAGATTGCAATTAGGAACATCGCTTGCATTTGGTGGTAGCGGGGAGACAGGTTCTGCATATGCACTCAAGTGCTTCTGACCCTAAGGGTAAGAGGCTTCATCTTTTCAGGGTCTAGGCAAAATCTCATCAGCTTCACTACACATGAATTTTGTCCCACTTTTTCAAACCCCCTGCAGGCACAGTAGTGGCTTTCAAAGGCCCTTGCACCCAGCAGGGTGCCACAAATCAGCATGCTATGAAGAGTCAGAAGTTGTAAGAAGGAGAGAGATATTTATGCTTGGTATCATGTAGCAAAAGGAAGGCGATAAAGTGGCTTCTCCCTCTGTTTTCCCTTTTCAGCTGCCTACATATGCCACACACAAAGGGCCAGTGCAGAGGTAAGATTTTAGATCTCTTAACCAATATTTTAATTCTAACTCATTTGTACTACTTGGTGACACAACGCAAGCTATCCATTAACCATTGCAAATGTGGACCTGGCCAGTGTTATTTATGTTTAGTGCTATCTTTCTAGGGGAAAAAGGTGCCAGAATTCACCCTTGTTCTCTTATAATGGCACCTGAGAGATGCCAGAACTGAGTTCCAGTGAGTTCTGGCTGGAAAAAAAGCCCTGGATATGCTCAATATGGGGCTACTCTTACAAAGCATCCAGAAACCTTGCTTCAAAATGCTGGCACCAAATTTTTGTCTGGGAATAGAACATATTACCCTGGTTTTGACTATTACTCTGTACCCTTAGTAATTGTAATTGGCTACCTGTTCATTTTCATGCTCGATTCAAGGTGCTGCTTCTTACCTTTAAAGTCCTGAGAAGTTTGGGATCTATTTACTTGAAGGACCACATCTTCCTTGAACCCAATCAACATAGGAAGCTATCTTGCTCCAATAGCTACCTACTGCCAGGCAGCGGCTCTCCAAAGTTACAGGAAGGAAATGGTGGAGATTAAACCCACCATTCTCTGCAAATAATGGGCTCTACTGACAGCCCTTAAAGATCCTGCTTGGGTTCCCCCACTGACTGAGATACGCCACATAAGGAATGGATCCTTCTCAGTTGTGGCACCCACACTGTGGAATGTCTGACTGGGCCCTTCTTTATTTTCATGCTCCTGCCTCTATAAGACCTTCTTGTTTGAGGAATCCCTAAGGGGAGGCTGCCTGGGTTGTTCTTCCTGGCTCCCACTTGCTGCTATGGCAGGAGCGGGGAAAGGGGGAAGGCACCTTCTTCCAAAGTGTTTTTGGAGCTGCTCTCTTTGATCTGTTTTAGTGGTACTTCACTGACATCTTGATCATTTGTCTGTTGTAAGCAATTTTTATCAACTATTAGATGCTTTGATTTAGTTTTTCTCTGGAAAAGGAATTTTAGCAAGCATTCTTAACTCACAATATTTCACCACATACTTAAGGATATTAAATACAGATTAATTATCCCTCCTCAAGATCCTCTATTCACCTAAACAGCCACGGGTGGTAAAATCAAGATGGTCGGTTCCCACTATTTCTATGCATGCTAATAGATAAAGTTGGGATTCTAATCCGCTTCAGTGAGTGAGACTGGACTCAAGGGGTAGCAACTTCTAATTAATGTGAACTACAAAGGTCTGACCTTGTGCATGTGGTATTTACAGGATAGATCTCTGCAATCGACCCAAAGGCATTGTGCCATGTTATTTAGGGGATCCCATAGTACCAGTATGATGGATACAGGAGGGATTTGTAAAACTTGCAGTACTTCAAAGTGGGTGAAGCATAATCAGAGGAGAGACTGTATAAAGTATTATTTCTGTTCAAAGCTATCGTCTTTTTAATATAAATGAGATATTTAATGAAGTTCTGAATTGTAGCCTTATCTTTCCCAGTTTGATCAGCACTAGGGAGATTTACTGCATAGAAGGGTCAACACAATTACCATTGGAGGCACGTCAGGCTGCAGGAGAATAATAAACTTGCCATGCAAGTGAATTAGGCTCAATAAGGTTTAAATTGTGAATCGAGGATTTGTTTTATTCAGGTTCCCCCCCCCCTCCTAAAATTGCAGATTACTACTGACAGTTCCACTGAAAAGTAAATTAAACAATATTCAAAGCCTCTGATGTAAAGGAATCAAAGGCAAATTTAAGAAGAATAAAAATGTTAAAATTCTGAAATGCTATTAAAAAGGAAAGAGAAAGAGATACTATCCAGGGACTGAAAGTTGCATGCCAAGTGTATTTGCACAAATGAACTGTACTTTGTTTTAACTTTCTTCAAACAAAGGGTGAAAATTACCCTAAATGACTAACATGACTTATTTTCCCAGGGAGATAGGACTGTATCTTCAAGTTTATATAACAAAGCGTGTTCTCATTAAAGGAGAGCACGTGTTGCGGCTGGGGCCAGGCAAAGCACCCTGTAGTTGCCAGGCAAAATTGAAGGAAAGGGCCTGGCAAGGATTGGTGATGGTGTTGCTGGGGCAATTTGTATGTTGCCACTTTGGGGGTGGAGATCAGAGGATATTTAAGGAAGGCCCACAGAGAGTTGCTTTCTCTTTCGCTGTGGGCATCGGATCGAACACAGCTAAAGACCGGTTGTATAAATCTATATCTCATTCCTCATTTTCTCCTATTTTATTTTATTTATTTATTTGATCTTGGCCTTTTGTGTTTATCTCCCCAAAGTCTACCCCCCCCCTTCTTTAATTTATTTTCCAGGTTCTTTGTCTTTAGTTTTCAATTTTTATTTGTTTTTGTTCTGACTCTTGTTTCCATTTTACTAGCCTTCCCCCCCCAACTTTCCTCGTGGGCTTTTGGTCCCGTGGGGCTGCTGGGGGTGGCCGGGAGGGGGGGGGCGGACCCTAGGCCTTTCGGCCCGGTTCGTAGCCGAGGCGCCGGGGACGGGGCTGGTTGACCTTCGGGCCCTCGGAGCTTTACCATTCCCCCCCCCCCACTTCGTAGGGTTACTAGAGAAAAAAGCGGGTGCTTACCGTAGTCCTCCCCTGGCCTCTCACGGCGGCGGCCCCCTTTTCGCGCGCTTCGGCGCGCTCTTACTAGCCGGGGCGGGCCGGCTGGCGCGCAGGCGCCGTTGGAGCCGCCGATTCGCACGCGGCGCTCGGCGCTTGCTTATTCGGCCCTGTTCGGGCCGGGCTTGGGGAGGCTTAGTCAAGCCTTTCCCCTCTTGGCCCGGGTATAGCGGGGAGTGCCTGGGGGAGCTGGGGGAGGCCGTGGGACGTGCCTTGGGCTCGGGGCCTATTTGGGCACCCCCCCCACCCGGCTCCGAGCGGTAGCGGCTTTTGCCGCGCTTCGGCGCCTGCGGCCTGCGGAGTTGGGCCGTTTTAGGCTGCGGGGGGGCCCTCCTCGGACGTTCCAGCTTTAGCCGGTGGCGCTTAGCGCGCACAGCGGCTTTGGTGGTTGGAGGCCTGCTTGCGGCCTGCTTTGGGCATTGGGGGAGGCCTTCTGCCTGAAGTCAGTTGGGAGGCCTCCATTTTGGGGAATTTTGGCGGGAGCGCCATTTTCTACTGCCTCCTCATTGCGTGCTGGCCTCTAGTGGCCGTTTATTGAAACGCAGCTATACCATTGGCCTTGATTACTGGCTGCGCCACCTGCTGGTGAGCCATATAGTTGCACCTATCGGGATTGATTGTTTTCTGGCTGATTGACTATTCATTATAACAAAGAGCACTGGTGTAGCCTTGCATTAATTCTATTATTTGTCTTTTTTACTAGTAGCAGGTATGGCTCCAAAGAAGAAGGTGTCACGGAGGCTTGATCTCGCTTCCTCAGCGAAGCGGCCCATAAAAGGCCCGTCCCAAGCTTTGCGTTCTCCAGTGCCACAGCGATCTTTGAGACGCCTTCAGTCCATGGTCACTGGCTTGGCCAGTGACCCAGTGGTGTTAGCACGTGTTGAGGCTGAAATGGATGGTTTGATTCAACGCTGCTCGACTCCGACGACTTCTTCTGCTAGTCCAGCTCCGCCTGTTGACGCACCTCCTTCGGTGTCATCTTCGGCTGAAGATGAGGGGGAGGATTTGTTAGCTGGGGGTCTTTCGCGTACTAATCAATTGTCCCAGTCGTCGGTCTCACCTGTCTCCCAGGCTGCAGCGCCAAGGGTACGGGGCGGCCCCAGGGGTCCGACCAGGCGGAGGTCATCCGCCCGGATTCGGGCGGCACGGGGTTCAGTTGTACAGTCCTCATCAGTGGTGAGGTCTGTTCCTGGTCATTCACCTGTAGTCTCTTCTCAGTCAGTTCCAGGCGTTGTGCTGCAAGGCGACGCACCTGAGTCTTCGGTGGAGGACAGCCTTCCTCTCCCTCCAAAGTCGTCTTCTGGTGGGTTCCGTTGCCGGAAAAAGAGTTCCAAGAAGCGTGCTAAGAGGAGACGGAGAGACACCTCATCCTCTTCCGCAGGTACTTCGTCTCAAACCTCCAGTAGTGATGAGGAAGCTTCGCTTTCGCTATACTGGGGCTTTGGGGAGACATCGGGACTTCCAAAATGGGCTTGGGAGCGGAGGGCAAACTCTCACAGGGCAAAGTATGGGGCGGTGCAGGACTGTCTGGAAGGGGTCCTCATGCCTGATGTGAAAGTTTCCACCAACTCAGCTAGGGATATTATACCAGGTGCCCACTTGACTACAAAGCTGCGATCTAGGATTCTGGATGGCCGTTACATTGATATATTTAGCTTGGCACCCCCTCAGGAGTGTCAGGACTCCCAGGATAGAGGTTTGGCAGCCACGAAAAAGAGGGTGGTTTTGCCAAAGGTTGAAAGGACCTTCGAGCGATGGCTGGATAGTTTCCAGGTGTTCGCTGGAGTGGTGGCAGCGGCCTACCCACGGAGGTCCATGCATTTATGGGTTTATTTGTCCATAGTTCGCTCAGCATTTACGATGGCTGGAGCGTCTGCTGCGATTTCTTATGATGAGAATTTCAGACGCAGGGCTGCCAAGATCCCCACTGCCCGCTGGGACCGGAAGGATTTAGATGTATGGACCACTTATGTGGCTCCACGTATTGACAATAAGATCCCTGAATCGCAAAAAACTAGGATTGTGCCAGCTAAGACGGGTCGCAAGTTCTTTTGTTGGGATTTTAACAAAGGAACCTGTCAGCGCCAATTCTGCAGATATTCTCATAGTTGTGAGAAGTGTTCAGGGAACCATCCAGCTTCTGCCTGTGCAGGGGTTCGACGGCCCTTTCGGAAGGGGTGGGGCTCACAGCAGCCCCCGAAAGCCGCGCCCCAGGCTGCAGCCGCCGGTGCAGGAAAATAGTGTACTTTCCTCCTTAGCTCATACCCCGGTTAGGCTACAGCCGTTGTTGTCATTGTTACAGTTATACCCTCTTCAGGAGGCAGCATCTTATTTGCGTGACGGTTTTTCCCTGGGTTTTCGAATCCCAGTGGCGGCAAATCCTGTAGCTAGAAACCCTTCAAACCAGAAGTCTGTGAAGGATATGCCTGACGTGGCGCGTAAGAAAATTGGGAAAGAACTGGCTCTACGCCGTATGGCAGGCCCTTTTGCCGTTCCACCCTTTCCTAATCTGCATATTTCACCCTTAGGTATGGTTCCTAAAAAAGCTCCGGGGGAATTTCGCCTGATACACAACCTTTCACACCCTAGGGGCACATCAGTAAATGATGTTATTCCCCCGGAGCTTTGTTCGGTGAAGTATGCCTCGCTTGATCAAGTGATCAAAATGATAAGAAAATTTGGACAGGGTGCCCTGCTAGCCAAATGTGACATTGAGTCTGCATTTCGGCTGCTTCCAATTCATCCTGATGACTTCTGGTTGCTGGGATTTCAGTTCGACGGGGAATTTTACTTTGATAAGGCCATGCCCATGGGCTGCTCGGTAGCCTGTGCGGCCTTCGAGTGTTTTAGTTTATTTCTGGACTGGGCTCTGCGCAAAAGAACTGGTTTGGGCGGAGTCACTCATTGTTTGGATGATTTTTTATTGGCCTCAGCTAGCGATACGGGGAATTGCGTGGTGTTGCTGCAGGCCTTTGCTGCCTTAACCGAGGAACTGGGCGTGCCGTTAGCTGCGGAGAAAACTGAAGGTCCTTCTACGCAGCTGACTTACCTGGGTATTTCGTTGGATACGGTGGCGCAAACTTCCAGTTTGCCGGCGGATAAGATACTCACGCTGAAGGGCGTCATCGCTGAACTCATTCCCATGAAAAAAGTTACTCTGCGGCAGCTGCAGTCCTTGCTGGGCCACCTAAACTTTGCTTGCAGGGTGATCGCCCCAGGGCGACCTTTCTGTTCCCGCTTGGCCAGGCTTATGTCAGGTTTGAGGTCCCCGAGGCATAGGGTGCGCCTGTCAGCTCAGGTGCGTGCTGACCTTCGTATTTGGTTGGAATTCCTGGAGGAATTCAATGGGGTGTCTCTTTGGCAGGACACCTTGAACCTTTATACCGATTTTCAGGTGCACTCTGATGCTGCGTGGTCGTTGGGTTTTGGTTTGTATTGGGATGGCAGGTGGTGTGCCGAGCGTTGGCCTTCAGCTTGGCGTGGGGAAGCTATAACTCGGGACTTAACTTTTCTTGAGTTTTTTCCCATTGTAGTGGCAGTCCATTTATGGGTCGAGCATTTCAGGGACCGTCGTGTATGTTTTTGGACAGATAACCTGGCGGTGGTGAACGTGCTAGCCAAGCAGTCTTCACGATCACCTAGGGTATCAGCCCTGCTGAGGGTCTTTGTTTTGCATTGCTTACGTTTTAACATTGTATTTTCTGCTCGTTTTGTTCCTGGAGTGTCTAACGAGATTGCTGATGCTCTGTCCCGTTTTCAGATGCAGCGGTTCAGGTCCCTGGCGCCAGTGGCTCGAGACCGTCCGGAATTTTTCCCGGATCATCTCTGGAACCTTGGCAGCACTTAGTTTTACAGGGAGTAGCTGCATCTATTGCCCCCTCCACATTGAGGTCCTATAAGAAGGCTTGGACCGATTTTTTGCATTTCACTGGGCAATCCGTGGTAGGGGGAACATGCACACCTCATTCTACTGCACAGGTGCTCCAATATTTGGCGCATCTATTTCAGATGCGGAGGGCAGCCAGGACGCTGAGATTGCATGCGGCTGCAATTTCCTTCTTTAGCAAAGTTTATTTTAATAATGATCCATGTGGGAAGTTCGTGGTGCGCAAGGCTTTGGAGGGGTGGGGGAGGCTTTGCCCCTCCAGACCAGCTACAAGGAGGCCTATAACGTTTGGATTGTTGACCAGGATGCGAAGTAAACTAAAGGGCATCTGTTGGTCCAGGTTTGAGGCGCGGTTATTTTCCGCAGCCTATTCGTTAGCCTTTTTTGGAGCCCTGAGGGTTGGGGAGGTGGTGTGTGAACCTAAGCAGGATGGAGGTTCGAGAGGTTTGTTGCTGCAGGACGTGAGCTTGTCTCAGTCAGAATTGCAGATCCTTGTCAGGAGTTCCAAAACTGATCAACTGGGTAGAGGGGCAGTTATTCGGCTCCCAGCAACTGGGCTAGGGGGCCCTTGCCCAGTCAAGGATCTCCAGAAATATATGGCGTTGCGGCCTCCTGGGGGAGGGGCCCTGTTCATTCATGAAGATGGGCGTCCATTGGCACGCCATCAATTCACTGGTGTTTTGCGCAAGGTCGTTGCTGCTTGTGGCCATGCAGCCTCTGAGTTTGCTCCGCATTCCTTCAGGATTGGGGCTGCAACAACAGCCGCCCATTGGGGCTTGTCGGCAAGGAGGATTAAAGACCTGGGTCGCTGGAAGTCGGACGCATATAAGGGTTATGTGCGGAAATGATGTTGATCTCGTGTACTCACATCTTTTGTTTTACCCTAGGTCTACCCACTGTCCGGGTTTGGATAGTGGGGCACAGTATTGTGCATTGGGCCGCTTGCAGAGCTCGGCAATCTGAACTGGGAGTTGGCCTCGGCCTTCCGCAGCACGTGCGAGTGTCCTGGATCTCCAGAAGGGGGATGCGGTGGAAGGAGTTCTTACCGCTAATGCAGAGGCGTGTTCTTCTGGAGGGCCCCCCTACGGCGATTGTGGTGCAGCTTGGGGAAAATGATATGGTTTCTTTTTCCTGTTATGTTTTACGTGCTGTTATTTTGCAGGATTTGAGGGACCTGGCGGCCTTGGTGCCCGCTACTAAGCTAATTTGGTCACAGTTGCTTCAGCGTTGCATCTGGAGGGGTAGTCCCTGCCCTGCGGCCACTGAAAGGGTGCGAAAGCGTATTAATTCAGCTGCGAGCAAGCTGGTGTCTGATCTGGGTGGGCTTGTGATTCCCCACCCAGATATTAATGTTAAAGCCACTGATTGCTACAGGTTTGATGGGGTTCATCTTACCTCCGTTGGGAATGATGTATGGTTGAGGTCAGTGGTGGCTAAGTTGAGAGTGTGTTTAGGTTTGTGAGTGGTTGGCGGTGAGCGTAAGGGCTCAGGTGGCGGTTAGGCATTGGTTTAAATTGGTTGGTGGAGGGGTATGGATTGGCTGTGCCTGCCCCTCAGGTGATGCTGCTGCACGGGAATTCCGTTAAAGGAATTCAGGGGCTTACCATCCTTTCGTCCAAACCCCTGGAATCGGGTTTGGGCCGTGTAAGCCCCTAGGAGCATGTGGGGAGAAGCTGAGGGTCTGTGTCGCAGCTCCAGTTATCCCCTGATCTTGTTCCTCCACACTGGCTTTCGCTGGAATCCGGAAGTCAGTGCTGTCCCCATGGCGGGGGGACAGCTAGTCTTAACCAATGCCTAAGCAACCACTCACAATTTTGTATGATAATAAAGTTGTGGCCAAAAAATTATGCCAAAAACCTTAAACAAAAAATTATGTGTGAAGTGTGAGTTATTTGGGATAAGGGTGTTTTGGGGGACCTCAGCACGCAAAGCGTGTTCTCATTAAAGGAGAGCACGTGTTGCGGCTGGGGCCAGGCAAAGCACCCTGTAGTTGCCAGGCAAAATTGAAGGAAAGGGCCTGGCAAGGATTGGTGATGGTGTTGCTGGGGCAATTTGTATGTTGCCACTTTGGGGGTGGAGATCAGAGGATATTTAAGGAAGGCCCACAGAGAGTTGCTTTCTCTTTCGCTGTGGGCATCGGATCACCCGCCCGCCCTCCCTTGTTGGGCTTCCGCTTGACCTTGCTATGCCTGTCATGGGGTCGTTTGCATTGGTGCGAGGGCCTGGTAGGAATTTTGCCATTTGGCTGATTAGTGTGTGCCATCTGGTTTTTGCCTACCGCGTAGCAAATCGTCACAACTTGTAAGGTTGGCGGTTAGGCATTGGTTTAAATTGGTTGGTGGAGGGGTATGGATTGGCTGTGCCTGCCCCTCAGGTGATGCTGCTGCACGGGAATTCCGTTAAAGGAATTCAGGGGCTTACCATCCTTTCGTCCAAACCCCTGGAATCGGGTTTGGGCCGTGTAAGCCCCTAGGAGCATGTGGGGAGAAGCTGAGGGTCTGTGTCGCAGCTCCAGTTATCCCCTGATCTTGTTCCTCCACACTGGCTTTCGCTGGAATCCGGAAGTCAGTGCTGTCCCCATGGCGGGGGGACAGCTAGTCTTAACCAATGCCTAAGCAACCACTCACAATTTTGTATGATAATAAAGTTGTGGCCAAAAAATTATGCCAAAAACCTTAAACAAAAAATTATGTGTGAAGTGTGAGTTATTTGGGATAAGGGTGTTTTGGGGGACCTCAGCACGCAAATGTCTAGTTCTTTATTGAACCACATAATATAATCATTTCTCAAGGGACAATGCATATCTAAACACTATCGAGCTCTGAGTAGATTTCTCCCCTCTATTCTTTTCAAAAAGAGGCACAGAGAAAGAGGCAGCTTAGGAACCTAGGGAGAGGAATAGGCATTCGCTCCAGGTGAACTGGTAAGCAGCAGCTTACAGAGAGGGGTAAACAACAGCACTGTTGCTTAATGGCTGCACTCTGAAAAGAGTGCTGGCATGTCTTACCACTTTCATGGGAAAAAGACTTTATTCAGTGACAAATTAGCATATCAAAAGCCAGATTTAAATCAAGACATCAACAGTCAGCCACACAAATATTTAACTAAAGATACAATGCCTTTTATAAACTTGCAAAAAAACAACAACAACCCAACAAAAGTTTTTTTTGTAAAAGGGGAGGAGAAGATTGCACAGAAGCCCTTTTTAAAAACACTTTTGTTGGTTCTTCTGCAAGACGGTTTGCATAAAGAAAATGTGTCAAAGCAAGGGCAAGTTTTGCTGATGGGAAGAGAACAGAAAGGGGTGGGAAAGGTGCAGAACCAAGGTCTATTCTGTCATTTATCTCAGCCTTTGCCCAAGCACTGGCTGGGACTGATGGGAGTTGTAGTCCAGAACATATGGGAGAGCCCAGGCTGCTTTATCTACTTTGACAACTTTATGCCTGGGCCTCAGACCATCAGACCTTACTTTGTGCTCACAGTGGTTAATGGCATGAGCTATGAGTCCAGTGTCTCCAGTTCAAATCTCAGCACACCAAAGAACCATCTCCACCTTTCCACACACCTCTGCAACATGATGATAATGATGTTACAGATTTGAGTTTAGGGGTACAAGGGCATCCATAACTGCTAGAATTAATGAATATTAGAAATTAGTAAGATGGTAGGAGCCATTGAAGGGAAGATGCAAAGCGGTGCAAAAAATACAGGCTAAGCTCTCTTTTCAGGCCAGGATAAAAGAAGCTGTCAAGCATGACAAAAGGTGTTGATGGCCCATCACAGGGAAATCCTTAGGACTGTGTCAAAGGAGGTTGCCAATGTTATGCTGAGAGATGACATAGCTTACAGGGAAATGGTCATCTTTTAAAACTAGGCTTGGAATAGCAGGTAGGAGGGGGGTGAGAAGACAGAAAGGAGGAGTTGCCTGGCAAGGGGGTTCTGGGAAAGAAAAGCAGGAAATAGGTAGAACTCCATGCAGGGGCTGAAGGGCAGACCATCTTGGTGGGCTAGCTGAAGGCAGGCTGGGACAGAGACACAGAGATGTACAATAGTGGAATCCAAAGCTTCACTGCTGTGAGGAACAAGCCCCTTTTGAGGCATGAATGCTGTAAACTGTGCACTTCCTGCATCGAAAACTTCTGGTGCAAATATGTGTGGAATAAACCATATTTATTAAGAACTTGATTCCCAACAGAAACATAACTCTGGATTCTTGCTACTACTTGGCAGAGACTGGGTATGGTGGGCAACTTTCGTAACAATATATTTAAATCCAATCTTGCATGGATTATTGCAGGTATTACTGAGATATGTATGAAAACATTAGCTTCATGTTATTTATCTACCCTGACATCATATGTGGTGGATAGCTGCTCATGATGGGAAAGAATCTCTCAGGCAAGGCAAGGCTCCAGGCTAAGCAACCATCCCTCCAAACACCCATGACACAACTTCCTCTACTAGTGAGGACATCTGCTTCAAGTAGGACAGACTTCCCTGTTAGACAAGGCATATGCATGCTAATTACAAACCAAGGGAGTAGCTTAGGCAGGAAGGGAGGGGATGGGGACAAGGTGATCTAGTGGCTCCTGAACTTTGCTTTGAGGTCTGTTTCATGTAGCAGAGACAAACAGGGCTGCGGAATATACACCATTTCCTGAAATGTTCCCTGTTCCCCATGCAGACAGAAATGTTGAGATGGGAGAACATGAGAAGAGTCTTGCCCAAAGAGTCAGACCAAAGGCCCATCTAGTCCACCATCCAGTGATTACTCACCTGCTTAACCCTAGCATCATTCCAGACAGCCCTCTTGGGATTTTTAAGATACTTCCAAAACACCAACAACAACAATGTTCGGTGCTCAACTTTTAATTGCATTTATAAAAATTTTATGGCACTTTTAAGCATGCACTCCTTCCTTACTGTCCATAAGTTATTCAGCAGTTATTTTCTTAATGTCATACATATGTCTACAGTCAAAACAGGTGGGGGTTGGGCTGAGTTAAAATAAAAAAGGGTGCCCATTGTTCCCTAATCTCTTTCAAGAATAGAATGACATCTGGCAACAAAACAAAAGTTTATCATAGTGTCACTCTTAGTCGCTGGTCAGAAGCTGTAATGTTATTGCACAAATCAGTCATGAGCAGGAAAGCAGCCCACACTAAAACAGGCACTTTTGTCCTTATGCAGACAGAGCCATGTTTTAAATAAGAAATGGGACTTTGTCACATGGTCCTTCATCATCTAGATAAGAACAAGCTGCTCGATAAATACTAGGTACTTGATAAATACTACCTGCTCTAACCAGAACCTGTTCGTTCCTTATCTAACAAATGATAAAGGGACAGTTAAATGACCACTGGCATTTCAACAATATACCGTATTTTTCGCTCTATAGGACGCACTTTTTCCCCTTCAAAAATGAAGGGGGAATGTGTGTGCGTCCTATGGAGCGAAGAAGCCATAGCCCCGCGATCCTCTCCCGGCTGGAGAGGTGACGCGCGGCTATGGCAGGAGCCTCTTTAGCCGCGCACCACCTCTCCAGCCGGGAGAACACGCGTGGGGCTAAAGAAGCCCCGCTTACCCTCTCCCAGCTGGAGAGGTGACACGCGGCTATGGCAGGAGCCTCTTTAGCCGCGCGCCACCTCTCCAGCCGGGAGAGCGCGCGCGGGGCTAAAGAAGCCCCGCTTACCCTCTCCCAGCTGGAGAGGTGACACGCAGCTATTGCAGCAGCCTCTTTAGCTGCGCGCTACCTCTCCAGCCAGGAGAGCGTGCGCGGGGCTAAAGAAGCCCCCCGCGACCCACTCCCGGCTGGAGAGGTGACACGCGGCTATGGCAGCAGCCTCTCCGCTGCGCGTCTTTCCGCTACTCCCTGACCTGCTCTTTGGGGCTGGTGGTGGGCTTCCCCCCGCCAGCCCCAAAGAGCAGGTCAAAAGGAACCTGAAACCTGGAGAGCGAGAGGGGTCAGTGCACACCGACCCCTCTCGCTCTCCAGGCTTCCAAGGTAGCCGCCTGAAGGCGACTGAACGCACCTTAAACGGCACCTTGTTATAGAGGGGGAAAACATGAGGGGGAAAATTCTCCCCCTCTCTGCCCAGCGCCTCCTGCCGCTTCGCTGAAGGGGCGCTGGGCAGAGAGGGGGAGATTTTTTTTTCTTGTTCTCCCCCCTCTAAAACAAGGTGCGTCCTATTGTCCGGTGCATCCTATAGAACGAAAAATACAGTAATTGCCAGGTGGTGTATTAATAAAGTAGGGGGGAATGACCATCTAAAAATGCAATGCCAAAACAGTACGTGGTAACATTAAGTTTTCCTCCCATCATTATTTTAATTTTCATCTGTCTAGGGTTGTCATGAAGGTAGGTAATGAACATTGGGAAGCAGGGAATGTTTGGTTTTGGAAGATTCGGAACAGACACTCAAAAACCAAAGAGAAAGAGAAGCAGGTCCCTCTGCCAAATTTGAAGACCCTGTACCCTTTCACAAGAAGCATGGCCATACGCACGTGCACACACACACTACCCTTTAATTAAACTTTTTTACTGTTTCACTCAAATAATTGTAAAAAAAATAAAAAATAAAATTCAGGTCAACTGAAGTAGAGCCCAGTCTTTCAGTGGCCACTGAGGTCTAAAATACGATGCCAGTGAAAGGCTTGTACTGCTCTTAAAAACCTTTTTTTTAAAAAAGAAGTCTGGCAATTTAGGAGTATTTAAAATGAATACAATCTCTGTGGCCCAATATGCTAAAAGTCACATTTTACCTTCTTTTTTATTACAAGACAATGTACAAAACTCCAATTTAAATCCCAGAACACATTAGTCTGAAGTACTATCATTATTCTAACAGCCAAAGAAAAAAGTGGCCTCTGGGTTAAAAACAGAAAAGGGAATTTTTCAACTTATTACCAGCTACAATGATTTCTCCAATCAAAATTCCACCTCCAGCAACACCTCTCTGAACATCCCTCATGATTCAAATGTAGACTTACAAAGTTATAAATCTTTGGAATCGGATGTAGAAAACAATTATGAGGGTGAACAAGTTGAACATAACCTTTCACATTGTGTTATAGCTGTGATGCCTTGATAAGCTTCCCAACCAATACTGTTTTCCAGCCCTAACACAAACCAGTGACATCCTGAACAGCAGAGGTAGCCATTTCAACAACAGAGATCTGGGGGATTTATGCAACCACTTCTGAAAGAGAAACATATTTTAATTTTCCCAGACAAAAGCTTGGAGAAAAGCAAGACAGACATTGTCTATCCCCTAATATTAAGCTCTAACAGAAGGCAGCTTGTGCAGTGATACACAAGGCTATTTCTCAATGTGCTTAACTCCGCCACACATTTTATTTATAGGCCCTGAGACTTTCTGGCGTCTACCTTGTTTGCCTGGGCCAAAGTTCAACACACTTGTTTAAAACATGCTTTATTGAGGCCATGCACTGGAATAAGTGGAAGCTGAGCAACAACCTGCCAGCTACATGTTTCCTAGAGTATGTGACATTAAATCTGTATTTATGCTTACCGTCTTGAGCACTAACGGTACAATAGTGTATATAGATAAGTTTTTATCCTGAGGGTGTACAATAATGCAAACACACACACCAGGTTCTGAATTTTGGCTTTGCCTGGATTGTACCCAGTCTTAACAAGAAAGATTCTACAGTGTCAGATTCAGGGTTTTGCAGAAACAGAGGTGTTTATACAACATTTAAATATATGTATGCAAATGTATGTATATGCACTTTATCTATGCTTCTTTGCCCCAGAGATACTAGGGGCAGACCCAGTTGCAACTTGAAACTGCACAGCACCTAGTGAAACATAATGTAAAGAAGTCTGCTAGTTCCTTCCACACTACAACTAAAGACTGTGACTCCATGGCTTAAGATCCAGCCTGATTAATAGTTCTGGAGAACTCAAAAGCTTTCCCCCCCTGTTCTGCACCATTTGGTTGGTCCAAATGGTATTGGTAGGGTGTGGAATTTGGATTTTCCCTCATAAACCAATGTCAGTTGCATGGAAAAGCAAAAACACAGTCCTGCTCCAAAAAACAATGGTTGAAAAAGTTCTCAAGAATACAGGATGGCGTTACAGCCTTGATATCTTGCACTTCTTCAAATTTTCTGATGCATTTTCAACTCAATGTATCAAATAAATGGGATGTATCAAAATAGGTATCCAAAAAGTAGTTTAGGATAAAATAAGTTTAGAAATGTGTCTACCAAGATTAAACAGATATTTAAATTTATATTTTGTGATAAACTATAGACTTGGCTACACTGGTAAAGAAAAAATGATTTATATGTGTTGTATATGCGATATAACATTGTGCCACCAGAGTCCCGTTTTTCTCTACCTGTTTTCCCTGTTTAAATTTACAACACATTTAACTCAAACGCTTCTTTGATGTGCCTAGATCCAGCCTGTTAAACAGGAATTTTGTACAGTTTCTGTTTTTATTTTAGAGTCACATGTTAATGCAGAAATGGAATGGAACAGAGCCATCAAAGGTGTCAGAACCACATCAGGAATGGTAAGCTCTGTTTTCATACCACAGTACATGTGTGGTACGGATCTCCCCCTCCCTTAAAATAGATAAGATTCCTGCTTCCAAACTTTTTTTCTTAACAGAGGGGGCTTCAAACAGAATGATTTTCTAAGTACTTAAACTATGGAACAAAGGGTGAGAACTCTTTAATGAAATTCACAAGCCCCAAATCCACTCAGTTTTAGCCAAATGACACCTTTTCACAACTTTTTAAACATTAGATAAGGTGGCCAGCCCACCTCTGCTTCTCAAGGCAAAGTGGCTTATAGAAATATAACCTTAAAAAAAAACCTTTTAAAAAAATTTACAGAAAGTGAGAATAAATGAGATTCACAATAGAAACAACATAATATTCCAACCTCCATCCAGCTAGCACAAAGGCCAATCAAAGGAAATGAGTCTCTCCCAAAAGGCCTGAAGTGTATCTGCCTGTTGAAGCTCTACTGGGAAAGAGTTCCAAAGGCTCTGCGGAAAAGGCCCTCTCCCCCATGATACCCCACCTCACAGACCTAGGAGATAGACACACTGAGAGGGCCTCCAACTGGGATTTCAGAGTGTGGGTGGGATGGTTCAGCAGTAGGTGGCCTGTCGGATTACTTGGGCTCAGACTGGTTAGGACTTTAAAGGTTAAACACCAGCACTTTCAGTTGGACCGAGAAACATACTGGAAGCCAGAGTAGCTGGTATAATACAAGTGCTATTGAAGCTATACAGATTTCAATAGTTATCATATTAATTACATTGGGGTATGTGTGAAGAAAAGGTCCCTGTGAAACATGACCAAATTTATTTTATTTGTTTCTATGCCATCATGATCCCAATTACTTACAGATACTGGAGTGCAATTATATTATGGTATATTATACTATAATCAGATAATTATACTTCGAAGAATGGGCTTTTCCATGTTTCCTCCCATCGTATAATTTTCCCTATGAAACAAAATCTTATCAGTGATAAAAGGCACACAGCTCTTACCTCATTGCACTTGCTTATTCGCCTTGCCACAATGAGCTGAATCATTCCACGCTTGTTTCCCTCTGTGGACATGGACCTTCGCAGGGTTTCCATGGCATCTTGGTTCGTTTTGCCCAATAACGATTCTCCATTTACTGCTATTAGCTGATCATTCACTCGGAGTCTTCCATCCTGGCAAGGGAATAATGTTCACGTTAGGAAAAAATAAAGGACCTTTCCGGCATCTTTTAGCTAGGAAGAAAAAATCTTAATCCTGAGGGTTTATGGTTAAGCGAACACAACTATAATGACTTTTGAAGAAATCACTACAGACATATCGTTCCCAATTATATACATATTTGAACTTCACATCATTATCATAATCTGTTTATGTAAACAGCATACTAAGTGAAATGTGCTTTTAAGAGTTGTTCCCGTCTTTCCTCCCTGAGCCCCTGAAAGTAATCCCCAAGCCATACTAGTTACAATAAAATTATACAGCATTGTTAACATAGCTCCGCTGAACATTGGGACCTTCCTCTCTTCATATTACAACATTCAATATTCTTATGAGATGGTGGCATCGTGCATTTATATGTGAATAATCCCATCTATAACAGAGTCCAAGGATCTAGTTACAGGTAGGTAGCCGTGTTGGTCTACCATAGTTGAAACAAAATAAAAAATAATTCCTTCCAGTAGCACCTTAGAGACCAACTAAGTTTGGTATTGGTATTGGTTATTTGTTATTGGCATGCACACGAAAGCTCATACCAATAACAAACTGAGTTGGTCTCTAAGGTGCTACTGGAAGGAATTCTTTTTTTTTATTTAGAGTCCAAGGAGTATGTCATCACTTTTGGCTCTTCTGTCCCTGGGGCCAGAAAAGGGAGAAAGAGAGCTTTCTCCCTGGCATCACTATGGACTTCTTTTCCAAATAGGTGTCTTCCATGGTTTGAAAGCAAATGCAATTCATGTGAGGAAGGGCTGTGAGCATCTGCTTTGGATGCAGGAGGATCCAAGTTCAATTCTTGGCATCTCCAGGTAGCCCTGGGCATGTCTTCTGTCTGAAACTCTGGAGAGCTGCAGCCAATCAGTGTGGACATTACTGAGCCAGAAGGACCAATGGTCTAACTCTATATAAGGCAACACCATGTGTTCCTATAAGAGCAAAACACTTGTTGGTCTCTCTAGTCTTGGCAAAAAGGAGAGGGTACTCACTTCACTGCCATATGTCCAACTCGTATCATTCATTCCCACCTCTTTCAGGTCTATTGTGTAACTAGCTGGGTGCTACAGGCAATGACCACTCTATGGTTCAGATAGGTTGTGCTGCTAAATCTGCATGGTCAGGCAGAAGACCTCCAAGAATACTGAACCCAGGATTGTAGATGTTCCTCCTGATTGGGCCACAGGAGTCCTAGGAAACTTGTTGTTGGTTGGCTGCAAAATCTCCCATTGACCATACCATTTTATAAGTAGGCAGGTCTGGAACTTCCCTCATAAAAGAATAATGTTTTATTTTCTTTAATAGTGTCTTGCTGTTTCATTGGTGATCAAGGTGGAAACTGTAGATGTTCCATAGCAATAAAATATAATAAAATGATGAAATATACTTATGATTCAAAGGAAAAATCAGGAAAGAATTGGAAAACATGTTAAAGAAAATAAATAATGGAAAGTTACCAGGTCCTTTAAAAATGCTACTTATTTATCCACTTACCTTAGAAGCTGCTCCACCATTAATAATGGACTTGACAAAGATGCCCAGGTCTGCATGGTTCTCTTTTGACCGGTTACCTTTCACACTAACACCAAGCCCAGCTGATCCAGAATCATTAAGGGGAACTTCAAAGGTGAGGAATTCCCTGGTGCCATCAGGGGTAAGGACAAGATCTTCTTCTTCTGCTTTCTGTCAGGAAAAGATTAGCCATGGCATTATTTAAAAGCATTTCTTCTTTGTAATTATCTTCTAACTACAGCTATTAATTTTTCTTAAACATGTAAGAACTACAATACCATGAACATTCCTATTGAAATTCTTCTATGCAGAAATCTGTGATAATAGTGCATCTGGCAACACCTTCAAATAATAATTCCTAGTAACAGTTGTTGTGCATGTGTGCATGTGTGTGTGTGTGTGTGTGAGAGAGAGAGAGAGAGAGAGAGAGAGAGAGAGAGAGAATGAGAAAAAGGGAGAAAGAATGTGTGTATGCATTCTGAATTAAGACAATACGATACTTTCTGAATTAATACAAATTTGAACCATTCCATTTCCAAACAAGAAATAATTATTGGCGGCATGAAAAACCAACACATTTTCTGTTGCAAGTTCATTTGCCCTTCCAAATAATGACATTTGAATATTTATGTATTCTGAGCAGCAAGAAGGATACAAACAGCAGGCAAATAGATAAATACCCATTAGTCATGTGCTCCATTTTTCTTTTGCAGTTGGGATTATTAATAATGTTCAAAGAAACGTCATATAAAACATTACAGATGAGATCAGGTAACGGTAAGCCTCTTTGCTCTTGGGTGCCAGAAAAGTCATATGGGGCACAGCTGTGAATACTAAAAAAAAAAAAATCTTCGACATTTCACATCTGTTCTACTTTCACACTCCTACCTTTGTTGCTCACAGTACACTGCCTGACTCCAAATAAATAGCCATGATGGTGGCTTGCTGACATAAAAAGAGTGAGTGGTTGATGCTTAGTAGAATTCAGAGATAGAAATAAAATACATTGTTGTTGTTTTTGCTAGATTAAAATTAAAAACTATATCTTGCCATTTTGTGATTATAAATTTGCTTGGTCACTTGTGGTAACCATTTGCTTTAGGTATGCTGCTCTAACTACTGGAAGCTCCGTCTCCTGCTAGAAGATGGAGACAGAGTGTAGATTCAGACTTCATAATGCTACCCGTATTTATTGAGTGTAGTGTGCCTTGTGGGAGATTTTTCAGTCAAACCCAACCATGCACAACCATGCTAGTAAGTAGATGAAGGGGTTAAGGACCACAAAGCAGTACATTTCTAGAGAAGCTGTAAAGGGGAGGGGTAATACCTCTGATGGGGGACATGTTGTGCTTTGTAGTTTGTCCACCTTTGGTCCCCACCCTGCACTCAGCTCTCACCTGTGGCTCCTAGAAACTGTCTGCATACAACAGTAGCCACACCCTAGGAACAGCTTCGACTGGCCAGTTAAACCAGGTGAGGATAACCTTTGGGTCTCAAACCCTTGGTGAGTTAGGGACCTCCCCCAAACACAAAGACAGGCTCTGGCAGATTGAGCAGACTAGACCAATAGTGGATCCAACGGTCAAGAAGGAGGATTCTGCGTGTGCTGTAGAGGGAAGTGATGGGCAAACAGGGCTTGTCAGACTGGGAAGGTAGCCCATCTAGCAGAAGGAAAACTCTGAACATAAACCTGTGCTGCCTTGTGGGAGATCTTCTGGAGAATAAAGTAAACCCTACACAAATCCAGAGTGGAGTCCTAAGATAGTTGAATAGTTCCTTGTACACATCTTTCTGGCAACTCCTGAGGCCAAGCTGGTACCAAACATATTGTTCTGCTTTCCTCTGGACCACATCAGCAAGGCTGAGACAGGGGTTTTGTTGTCTGAGTAGCCCAGGACCTCCATATACACGGCCCAGGCTTGCGCCCCAGGGAGGTCACTTTGGTGCTGCTAATGCAGAGGTTTGACATCACCTCCGGATGTGCACTCTATTGTCTCAAGACGGACAGATGCCAACAACAATACTGGGTCATTCAAAGATCTAACAACCTATATTTCCTATGTTTTGCAAATGCTGCATATATCTCTGTTTTAAACTCTGCTATGGGCTTTAAGGGCTACTGAGTGAGTCAAGCCCCATGCACTTTTTGAATTCAGACAGTCAGTCATTTTTCTTTTGCAGTTTCCCACACATGTGGGACTTCAGAATTAACTAGTACTCCCCAGTTATTTCCCAATACGTCTTTCTGGGGAGCAGAAGAAGAAATAGTACACTAAGAGTAGCAGCATCCACAATACTTAATGACAACAGCAAATCTCTAAAGAATAGAATAGTGATGGGGGGGGGACCTAATCTCAATTTGGAACTGAATCAGCGCTTAATCAAAGAACTCCCAACAAATATTCATTTCCCCTGCAAGTTGGATAAAACATGTCTGGCCACAAAGTCCTTCATTAACAATAAGTAGGTGCCCATAGTGCAATTGTCATTCATACATCATAGAAGTTGTAACAGTTGTACTTCCTGGGTCAAGAACTAAAGTTTCCCAGCAATTTCTATCAGCTATTTGTGTATGCCAGTAAGCAATGATTTCCCAATGGTGCAAGTATTTCCTGAGACAATCCAACCTTATGTGAATTCTCTCCATCCTTCACATCCCAGTTGAGTTACCACTGTTATCAAAGCTAATGTAAAACATGGCTAGCTTCAGGCAGTGTTATGAAACTAACTTCAAGCAGCAGTTAAAAATTAAGCATGGTAAGCATTAGCACTGGTGCAGATGTTATGCTGCACTATAGTTTACACTGACAGCAATGTTATTTGGGGGCAGAAGCCACTGGGAGAGCAAATGGTTTTTAGGTATAAAGTTCCAAGCTTAGTCCTTCATATCGCTAGTTAAGAAATTACCGTATCTCCAGAAGTAGGTCTGGGGAAGACTTCTGGTTGAGAGAACTCCTCCAGGATAAATAAGCAGCACTGGGTTATATAGTCGAAGTAAAAAATTCTTTCCTGTAGCACCTTAAAGACCAACTAAGTTAGTTCTTGGTAAGAACTAAGTTAGTTCTTACCAAGAACTAACTTAGTTGGTCTTTAAGGTGCTACAGGAAAGAATTTTTTACTTCGACTATGGCAGACCAACACGGCTACCCATCTGTAACTGGGTTATATAGTATTAGCTGAACTTACTTTAATGGACTTCAGCATATGCTGGCTGGTGCAAATGGCAGCTGTGGTCCAAAACATCTGGATGGTACCAGGTAGCTGAAGGCTGCACTAGGTTAGTGCCTTACAGGTTATGCCCAACAGGCACAAATCACCACTTACGGTAATTACTGGCAGTATAAAATACTGAGACTGAATACTCCAAAACTTAAAGCAGACTCTTATTTTGAGAAGGAAGGAAACACTGACCATGTGAAACACAACATTGTCACCAACATCCCATGATCATGAATTATGGCTTTAAAATGCAAGGGGAAATATGTAAAATGTGGCATTTAAAAACTGAAACTGAAAATATAACACAATCACTGACTAATTGCAATAACTTCCATTTGATCTTGATATGCTCCAAATTAACAGCTTCAGCACGTCAATCAAAATACCTCAACATTATTTTCATGATTAGATGATCCGCGAAAGAAATTTATTGCTTCGCATGCCCCCGTCACCACAGAAATAAAACACCCAAGTCAATTTGTGTGCTGTAATCGCTGAACAACAAGGCTCAACTCCCTCAAGAGTTCTTGCATACCATGTCCAAAACAATTAGCAACTTCACAATGCTCTGTTCAGAGCTGCTGTACTGAAGAAAAGGTCACCTGAAATGACTTCAGTTGAATGAATGAAGCTGCTCAAGTATGTAATTTGCAATAAAAATGCAATGGGTGATAAACTACATAGGTGACTTCTTTGCCTCAAATTCAAACCTAGCATCGGTGAACAGTAAGTGACATGCCATCATTTGTTTCCAGAAATTTGGAAACCCCCACCAGCTCACCTGAAATGAAGCCCAGGTATATTTTCAGCTCTTGTTAGCTTTGCCTCCTGTATGCCTTTACAGACAGGCCATTCTATGATCCTATGTGTACAACTCCAACTTTAAGAACACAGTCCTCTATTTGAAGAGATTTGAGAAGAGTCCTCTGCTTGATGGGGTTTGTCTATCTGAAGAGCTGTCCAGACAAAGTCTGGTTTAAAAATGAAGGGAGAGCAACATGGGCCTTAAAGCTGCCTATCTGGGCATCTGACTAAGCAGGCACACAGGTCAGCTGCTCACAACCTTCCCCACTAAGGTGAAATGTACTGTATTTGTATTCAAAATATATACATTGTTTCTAAATTTGCATCTATAAACCTGTTAGCATATGCACATTTTATGCAAATCTGTGTCTTCTTTCTCTCCTTTTTTGTGATGTACAAGTGGCCACCCTAATCCATTCTCATTCTAATTCTGTCCATAGAAACAAGAAGCCAAGAAATGTACCCAAAATGGATATGGCACCTCCACTAGCTGAAGTTTGGAACACAAATAGGCGAAGACACAGTAATTTCTAATGGGGAGGGAACTGAAAATTGTGTACTTTGCTTTGCAAAGAAGAACTGGCAGCCAGTATTTCCAAATGTTAGTTGATGACAGAACATAAAGGACCAGCCATAAATTTTGGGATGTGAAGATTAAAAAGCCATTATGAGAGAGTCACACAACAGATTTTTCTATTACAAGTTAAAAGTTTCTACTACAGTAATCTCAGTGCAGAATTGCACATGGTTCCCAGTCAGGTGACTGAAAGTATTGGCTTCACAGCCCCAATGTGCTCAGCAAACACATCCTTACTCTTGTCCTGATGCATGATGATGGAGCAGCCCAATGTGCAACGCTCTCATTCCCAAAACTAAATTCCATCAGAATCTTGAAATGATTGCAAAGCCACCTTGCAACAGGCTAAAGTATTGTGGATCTGAAACCAGTAACAGCTGTCTGTCACTTATCACACTCCAAGTAAAGTGAATATGATGCTGCACAGATTCACCCTGCCCCTGAAACCCTTCTTGGAAAATGGACATTTTGAATTTTTCTTGTTGTTTTTTAGGGGGGGGGAGAACATGCAATAGTACTAGATGTGCAGGCACATAGAGAAGGAACATTGAAGACAGAGAGCATTCCACTCAGCGTTAACATTTGTTGGAAGAAAAAGGAGAAGGGAAAAACAAAACGAAAGTGAAGTGAGTAGTTGATTCATGGAACACACAGAAAAGAGTCCATGCAAGTTATGGTATTAGTTTGATCTTACCAGAATACTTTTCAGGTTAAAAGAAAAGCAAATAACACTATCAGAAAATATATAGTGTTCATATCTGTATTCCTGATTATGTTAAGATAGATAGACGAGGCTGACTGTATTTGGCCACAAAGAAGGGATATGTACAGAAAGAAAAATGATGGAAAGGAAGTTTGGAGGAGATACTAGGGCAAAAATATGAATGTTGGGAAAATAGCAGTCAGTTTGAGAGGGGTTTATTTTTTGAAGGGAAGTGTAATGCAGCTAACTATTCACAGTTACTATAGACCTTGATGGAGAAACAATGACCACAGACTGAATAAGAGATCAATTTCTGAATGGAGAGGAAAAGAAACATTGGGTGCTTCCAGACTGTCACTATTTTCAGGTGGGGTTCAAAGACATAACAGCAAAATCACATTGCATAATTCTAGTTGCACACCATATCCACTTCCCCAAAAGACTGGACTTTTATGTTATGTGATGGGAAAAGCCAGAGCAAAGTATGGAATAACACGTGCTTACACATAGTGTTGTCTACCCTCACTACATACAGAGAATGCTCATTAAATAGCCAGTGTTGTTTACCTCCCTCCAAACAAATCAAGAAGAATGTTCAATTGACAGGAAGCACCTAAGGTGTAAAATAACACAGGCCAAAGGGATTTGTGAAAAATCATGACAGAAGAGAGACCAAAATTATCAAAGAACTTAAGGATATTGTACATCTAAGGGAAAGGAAAGTAAGGCAAGGCCAGATAGAAAACTGTAGATAAGGGGCTCATGTTTGGACAGCAGCAATTAGTAACAGTCAGGAAATAAACTGAAGGAGCAGAAATTAAGCATAATTTTTTTAAAAAAAATCAAGCTAACCAAACTCATGAAAAAATTGCTGACTGTGGTATGGTGCCTATCTTTAAGTAAAGGACACCTGCTTAGAAAGTGTATATGATAAAGTGAAATAAAAAATTAATTGCATGGAAACACACATAAATGGGACACATAGATAAGAAGTTACAAAAGAATTGAAAAATAAAAGCAGGAGAATAAACCAAAGCCAACAGTAAATGTGTGCGTGCATTTAGCTCAGGTTAAGTTATACAAAATTAGGAGCAGTCCAAAACGGGGCAGCAGAAACAAGACTGTGTGTGTAGAATCTGAACTCCCTACCCCCAAACAGATGTGTCTAGCATCTTTGTTGTATAGTTTTTCTCATATGTTGAATACATACCTCCTTACCCTGGCATTTGACAGTTAAGGTATTTTGTTTTGTAGAACCCACTTCTCTGGCCAAATTTATAATGTTCCTAACAGTTCTATTTTGTTGTTGTTGTAAGATTGGAGTAAAATATTTCCGATAACTAAACACAGAGAGATTTGGAACTTTCCTGTGAAATCTATACCCAAAACCCTGTATCAGAAAGGCAAAGAGAATGTATAGTACTCAAAAGATTTTCTAGCAGGACTCATGTGACTTATTTGTTATGTTGCTACCTTATTCTTTTACCTAGCTGGCCCCAGGCTGTGCTCAAAGCTAGACCAGCAGTGGAACTGTGTCACATTCAGACTATTCTCTGGGCAGAAAATTAATAGGTGAAGTTTTCCCCACCATTGCACCTGCATGCTGAGTTTATTATGGTCCAAGTGTGTTGTTATAAGGACGTGTTAAAGATTGGCCTCTCTGTCTAGCAGTGAGCTGCAGACTTTGTTTCTTATATTCTGAGTAAATCTTTGATGGCCTAGAGTGTAACTCGAATAGATACAAAGGTGAAGTGTTTGTAATTGCACATTTATTTGACTATAACTGAGTAAAGCAATTTATAGGTTAAACAGCAGGTGAATAATGAAATAACAAATATTTTTAATAATAATAATAATATCATCTAACCTCCGATTTAAACTATTGAAACATGTTGTACTTGGAGCTTCCTTTGAAATTGATCCAGCAACTCTGACTGGAACAAAATAGAGCTGCATTCATTGGGACTGAGCGTCTCAAACACCAGTTCTTTATCAGCTACATTAGCACTCAGGAGCTTTGCTGGGGCTTTACTTGAAGGCCATTGGGATCTGGTTACCTGAAATATGTTTTGTGTTGGGGGTGGGGAACTTCTGGTTCTCCAGATGCTGCTGAACTACAAGTCCCATCATTCCTAACAATTCACCATGCTTGCTGGGGTAAGCCAAATTCATTCCTTCACAGTTTCACATTTAACTTCTTTCTGGGTACAGCTACTGAAAACTACTAAACTTAAGTCATTCAACCTCAAACACTGGGGCACTAACGCAATTTGCCCGCTCACTGAGCCAGTTTCTGTTTTCCTTTAGTAGATCAAAACATTCTGCCCAAAGAGCCTCATGGGCAAACTGTGATCATAGTTTTGATTTAGTTGGTGCTACCATGAGTGCCCACTGCATAACTAGAAAACCATATACAGCTGATCACAGCTACAAAGAAGACTCATTGCTCTCTTCTCTTCAGCTGTTCCCAAGCGAAATATTCTAATTTCTGCCACATGTTAGGGTAAACATTAATTAATCTTATTTGCACATATAGACGGAGGCTCATTATTCTTATTAGCTAAGTTAATATGTCACATCTGGCAAAGGCTCTACATTAGTACAAATCTAACAGTAGCTGCAGAATTTCAGAAACTATATGTGGAGGCTTGTTTGAGATTCCATAGTAGACTGGGAGAGTCTCTTTTAGTTTTAATCTTATCACTGAGACACCATTTAATATGCTAGAGCAGCATCCAAATTAAAGGCCTGAAACAGCTGTTACAGCTCCCATCTTAGGAGCATCTGCATATTGTACAAAAAGCTTGCAAATTACATGGGGCTTACATTCCAGGGACTGCGCCTAAAGCAAAAATCGTGTATAGTCAAAACACAATGGCCAGTAGGGTTGCCAAAGTCTTTTTCCCCAGATGCCTGCCCCCTTTCCCCATTTTTTTAATTTATTTTTAATTTGCTAAGTGTGTGAAGCCAAATGCACATAACTTAAATGAGTGTAAATTGTGGGCCTACTGTACTGCACTCAGGTGGGATGGAAGGCTACCATCATCCCATCTGCTTAGTGAACAAAGCTGTGAGAATGTTTCCACAACAGCTTCCACAAAGGAAGAGATAACTGTCTTGTTAATAGAAGTAGATCAAGATTTCAGACTAAGGAGGTTCAAAGAGATAAGAGGACTAGTAACTGATTGGCTGCAATATCACCAGCTTAATGAAGTATTTAAGTCGGTTAAAAAGAAAGGTTATTCAAATAAAACCCTTCAATCTGAAGAAGAGTTGCTAGAAAATAAAAACAAATTAATTTCTACAATGCATAAACTCCTACTTGATTGGCAAACGAAAGATGAACAGGTCAAATCAGTGATGATACACTGGGCGAGGAATTTTGGTTATAATATTGAGTTAGCAGCATGGGAGATATCGTGGAATATAGATCTGGAATACACAGTATGTTATACTTCGAAAGAAAACTATATGAAAATGATGTACTGCTGGTATTTTACTCCTAGTAAATTAGCTAAAATGTGTGAAATCAAACTCTGTGCTGGAAATGTGAAGAGAAAGAGGGCACCTTTAATTATATATGGTGGTCATGTAAGGTGGTAAAAGCTTTCGGGGAAATGATATATAATAAGTTGGAAAAAAATGTTGAAAATAACCTTTTCTAAGAAACCAGAAGCTTTTCTTTTAGGTATTTTAGATACAGATATCCTGAAGGACCTGAAGAAATTGTTTATGTACATGACCACAGCTGCCCAAATATTGCTGGCCCAGAGATGGAAAGAAAATACAGTTTCAACCAAGGAAGAGTAGCAGATAAAATTAATGAAATATGCTGAAGTGGCAAAACTTACAGGAAGAATTAGGAGCCAGGAAGAGTCAAATCTGAATAAAGAATGGGGGAAGTACACAATGTTTTTTTAAAAATTATTGTAAACAACTACATTCATTAGCAGGTTTAACAGAAAACTTGTAGTAAAAATTTGAACTATGGATTGATTAAGGACTTATAACTGGAGTTTGTGATGAGATGCAGAATGCAAATTAAAACATAAGGTAAAGGGTAAAGGGACCCCTGACCATTAGGTCCAGTCGTGACCGACTATGGGGTTGCGGCGCTCATCTCGCTTTATTGGCCGAGGGAGCCGGCGTACAGCTTCCGGGTCATGTGGCCAGCATGACTAAGCTGCTTCTGGCGAACCAGAGCAGTGCATGGAAACGCTGTTTACCATCCCGCTGAAGCGGTACCTATTTATCTACTTGCACTTTGACGTGCTTTCGAACTGCTAGGTTGGCAGGAGCAGGGACCGAGCAACGGGAGCTCACCCCGTCGCGGGGATTCCAATCGCCGACCTTCTGATCAGCAAGTCCTAGGCTTTGTGGTTTAACCCACAGCGCCACCGGGGCACTCAAAGGGGATATGATGTCTGCATTTTGTTTCTTTTTTGTTGTTATTGCTTGTAAAATTAAAAATGCAAAAATAAAATACATTTAAAAAGAGATAACTGTCGGTTTTAGATGGTGTTAATACTATACTCAGGTCTTATGGACTGGGGTAAGTTTTGTGGAGCAGGCTGAGGACCAAGGAACCTAAAAGAGATAGATACCAAATAGCAAGATGGCTGAAGCAATGGTACAGAGGAAGAAAATAACTGGCAGCAGTGGCATAGCAAATTCAACAGTGGGTGCAATTTTGATAGCCCAAGATAGCCCAAGAACTGGTGTAATTTCAGCCATAGCAGCAGGCAGCAACTAGCAGGCCGCTTGGCACAAGAGGAAGCATTGCCTGTGGTCCACAGGTTATCCACCTAGGGTCTAGATCAGGGGTGTCCACCTAGACTGTGATCTATTCCCACTAAAAAAACACAAAAAACTGGCAGTGATCTACCCATTATATTGACCAAAGTTGTTGAGCTTTTTGGGGGAAGGAAGACCCCAAAAACTTTGGGCGATCAACCAAGATCATGCAATCAACCAGGATCAACCAGGGACACCCCACGATCGACCTATTGGACATCCCTGGTCTAGACCCTGTATCCATGGCTGCTATACCTTTAATTAAAGAAGAGGAACTTGAGAAGTTTTGACTTCTGTTGTCACCTAGCAACTCTAAAGGGGCAACAAAGACCAAGATATAGCAAAGAGAAGGCTTAGGAGGCAGGCAAACTTCACATATAAGCTCATTAGTATAGGGTATCATTACCTCTTTTTGTGATGCTATGGTAGTGATTTTGTACTGGCACCCACAGAACTTTTATCAAGATATGAGTGCTTGTATCTCTCGCTCTCTCTTTTTTAACCCAAAAAGCATTGTCTGGTAATAAGACACACTGAACACAATTGGTTTCATGTTTGTAAATATTAAAACTAAGTTTGGAACTAGCACATACATTCAACCATCATGGACAAAATACCAAGTACAAATTTATGAAACAGCTTAACTTTGCACATCAAGGTACATATATTTCATATACTGATATGGAATAACTACCAGTAAAGGACACCACCAAAAATCAACAGATTAATTTCCAACATCCATAGAGATTCAAATTAGGCAGAGAAAGAGATTATGTGTGTTAGATAAAATGATTCCCTATGGATTATTGCTTTAGCTCCAGGCATTATTATTCCCAATAAGCCATTTAGAAACAGCTTGCCTACTCTGGTAAAATAAACTAAACACAGCAGTACCCTGGGGTGGATTGCATATTCTCTCTCCCTCTCCTTCTCTTAATTTTTTTTTCTTCAGATTGCATCTTTATTAAAAATGTAATCTGAAACCATTCAAAACAGCCCCCAAATGGATATGAAACCAAAGGCAATCACCCTCATGTTTAACGTGACCAGTCTCACATTATTGGAAGACAAAAGGCTGCATTTTTCTTTATCTCACTAAAAGTCACAAGAAATAATAAGCAGTGTTCACAATACTCCCAATCAACGCAGAGAATAATACTGTCAACCTCATCAGTATCAAACCTCTCCCCATCTGCTAATAAGAATTCCTCTCCAAATGATACAATCATATACTAGGGAAAGTATTTATCGAAGTCCCAACCGTTATGTATACAGTGTTCGCAAGTGGGTATCTTACAAAACTCTTTGGGTTAGTAAGCAAAATAAATCACTTCGTGCTAAAGTACAAATTCCACGATCTAACCAACTGAGGCACATGCATTTCAGTCAGTCACTGTCAACTCTTTGATTTTTGGTGACCGTTCTCCACATTTATTTGCCTGAGCAACTTTGACTCCTCTGCCATAAGATGATTCTGGGGCATGTTTTAGGTTAATTCATATGACATGCTGGCCAGTCCTGTTGAACCTCATCATTGGTCATGTAGTTTACCCTAGAACATATCCAACTGCCTGCAGCCTGAGCACTGCCGGAAAGAAATCAGTAGAGATAGGAAAGTTATTAAGAGGAAAGTCATCATCCTACTGAGGAGCCCCTAAAAAACTTTCCAAAAAATACTCGTTTCCTTAGAGTCCTATTTTTAAAAAACTGATTGAGGTTTAATAACATCTTCTACCTTAAGCAGCCTTGTCCAGTCATATATTGTTGGACTACAACCCCCATCATCCCTGACAACAGGCCAGGCTGGCTGGGGAAGATGGATTTTGTAGTCCAACATCCGAGGCTCTACGTCTGGGGAAAGTTGCTCCAAAGGGATTTCCTATGCCCTAGATTTGGTGCTGGTCACAGCCTTAGGACTTTTAAGATGGAATTGGACAAATTCATGGAGTATAGGTCTACCAATGTGTGTAAGTCATGATACCTAAACCAGGACCAGTAGGTTCAGAGATTGCATTTCTCTAGATACCAGTAGTTTGGGGCGTGTAAAGGAAGCTAAACAAGAGGGTAGGACTGTTGCCTTCATGTGCTGTTGTGAGCTTTATGGAAGCACTTAGCTAGGAAGTCTCTACTAGGAACAGGACAGTAGACTAGACAGAGCCCTGATTCTATGTTGCATAATCTGACCACATGTGTTCCAAAGAGGTGAAACACCTTATACTGCATGTATAAAAGCATATCTTTTCAAAATATGCTATGCACATTTTTGTGAACTGCCCAGAGGACATTGTTGAAAAGACATTTTATAAATGCTATTAAGTTGGGGGGGGGATCTTGACCCAGTTATTAATTGTGCACGAAAAGAGAAATATATTGCATCATCCACTTCTCATTCAAGGGGCCCAGTATACCATATGGTGAATCAGTCATGGGTAGGAGTCTATAGAGCTGCAAATAAGAAACTCCCAGCATGTGAAGAAAAGAAAAGAAAAGAAAAGAAAAGAAAAGAAAAGAAAAGAAAAGAAAAGAAAAGAAAAGAAAAGGAAAACCAGTTTATGAGGCGATTTTGTGAAGTATCCAAGAATGGAAACAAATAATGTTTAACCCCTGAAACATCACTGTCCTTGGTGTGCATCCTCAACCCTCTGTGGTCCAGAGATAGTTTCAGGCTTAAGGAAGCCCTCAGTATATGGCTGCTCATCACTGACATGCCTATGATTGAATTTACAATTTCCCATAGACACACTTCGCATGTAACACCAGGCCTAACCATGACTTAAAGGAGGTGTGTGGAATCTTTTTGTCCTTGTGGGTCAGAACTGCCCCAATGACACCACAAAGGTGAACTTTGAGAGGAATGTGGGATACCCCCCACTTGACATCTCAACAATGTCAGGTGACTGACATCTGTCAAAGCTAGCCTAGGGAATAGGGGGAGATAGTTCAAAGGGGTGCTCGGTCCTCTGCACAGAGCTTCCCAAATGCCTCACAACCAGCTGGTCTTAGAGCACACAAGGAAATGTGCTAGTTCCCAGAGAGATCACAGCCACTTGGCTCCTCTTCTTTCTGCTGTGACTAAGCCATGATTTGGCTTAGCATGACATCCAATCTCATGCTTGTGGTTTGCCTCATTCCAGACAGATCATGAATTATAACCATGGTTTGTTCTTGGTTTACCACCTGTGGTTTGCCTGAGGAAGACAAAGTATGTGCCGAACTGTGCTTTAGTCCCTTAGCAGCACAACAGAAGCAG
This sequence comes from Podarcis pityusensis, assembly GCF_964106645.2. Lineage (NCBI taxonomy): Eukaryota > Metazoa > Chordata > Lepidosauria > Squamata > Lacertidae > Podarcis > Podarcis pityusensis. The sequence continues at coordinate 18,165,425 of NC_138037.1, read as the reverse complement.
AACCAGGGGAGGAGGACCTCTGACCCTGGTCCCAAGTGTCACGCAGTAAGTGTGGATGTTTCTAAGAAAAAGACTATGTATGTAGACTTCTATGCTCACAGGCTTACCATGTGAGCTGGAACCCAAATTGTGAAGGGTTCCAGATAATTTGTAAGAATTTATAAACAGGTTGATATGACAACAACAACACAACCCCCCAAGCTGTGCACACGGAACATACACACAGAGATCTATACAAGTTTTTCCAGCTAAATGAAAAGGTCTTGGCCTTAGGTGTTCATTTTGCATTTTTAATAACCTATTTTCAGTTGGGCTTGGATTGTTTTGAATTTTTTAACTGTTTTATGGTATGTCTATATATTGCCTTGAGAGATACAGGATTTCCTTTACAGACATCCATGCCCAATGGATGGATGTCAGGGACAAGACTAAGTTATCACTTGACCTTGAGAACAAGGTACGCAGCATGGCTCCTACAGCCCCTTTCTACATGAGATCTCTTTTCACCTGATTCATGCATGAAAGGGACTTTTGTTTTTTTAAAAAACCTTCATGCAAATTGAAGTGTTATTCTCCTTGCATTTATTTTATTCAAACACGTTTCCAAGGAGCCATTTAGACTCTATCAAGGAAATCAAGCAAGGTGGGCAAATACACTCTTAAGTCCCCACAGGTGATGGTAACACAAAGATTGCTGTCAGATTTGGGATAAGGGAAGAAAAACAGGGAGGAAAAAATAACTCAAAATGCACAATGCTAGCCTAGCGCTATTGACTTTTGAGAAGAAGGGGCAAAGGTTAATTGGCAGATGTTTCTCATATCATAATGAACAATTTATTTCTATGCACTGTAACAAGATTAAGATAATTATCCTCAGAAACAGAAATGTAATGACAAATTACTGGTTTTCATATTGCAGTCAATCTCTTTCATATCAAAATAATCACCATGCTTAGCAGAAGGTGCATCTGCTCAGTTTTGGATAGGAGTATATAATAGAGATTTTGAACTGCCATATGGGAATCCATGAAGCCAACTCAACATGAGAGCAGGAAGTTGCTGGCTACACTTTCCTAGTATAGTTTAGTAGCCAATGGAATTCCAGCTGGGACACCACAGAATGCATTCATCAAGAGAGTAACTTATTGTACTGTACTTTCTTAATTAGGGATGGACGAATAAAATATTTTCACATGGCAGGTGACATTAAGATCTTATCGATACACTGTTCTCCTTGATGCCAAAAGCTTCCTATATTTATTTATTTTTCATTTACAGTTTTCAGGTACATAGGTCTGGGTATTGGCAAGGTCCAGCTTCCTACAGCTTGGGAGGTAGCAGGCGCCTAGAGTACCTAAGGATGGGATAGGCAGGTAACCAGCCAGCCAAAGTCCAGAGAAACCAGCGGCATTTCTCACTTTTGAGTTGGCCAGATGTAATAGGCCAGCCATATACATGCAAAAGCACAGGGCAAACTCTCTGGGGTCATCTGAGGTCCAATTCCAGAAGGGTTCTGTTCCATGGTTTTGAAAACGTCCTTACTTCTATCCAAGAAACCCAGAGTTAAGCAAAGTTAAATAATTAGTGTCAGAGGCAATTATATGCAGTCTTGCTACAGGAGAGAAAATGAATAGGGTTCACTAAATGGGACAGTGTGTGTGTGTGTGTGTGTGTGTGTGTGTGTGTATTTGTGTCTGTGTCTCTCTCTGTGTGTAGAGTGAGCCTTTGCTACTTTTTAAATTACTCAAAGTACTTCATGAAAGCTCCTGCATTTCAGTGATACAGCTTGGTATTCTCAATCAAGAAGGTATTGTCCAAAATATATCCCATAATGCCTTCAGTATCCCAATTTGTGTGTCAAGTAATTGCTATTTTAAGTTCTTGGAAAATGCAGACTCATCCGTGAGGAAAAGTATCTAAATCTGACACAATAATAATAATAATAATAATAATAATAATAATAATAATTTATTATTTGTACCCCGCCCATCTGGGCGGCTTCCATAGAAACAAAAAATACAGTAAAGTTAGTTTGGGAGTGGGAAGGCACTAAGATAGCTGGAAAAATTGACTTTGATAGCAATGGCTTCTCTTTCTAACTAGTCATTTTGTAGTCTTTTTTTTTTTAACTTCAGGCTGCAAATACTTTTGATATTTTGTGCTTCAAAGTTGGAACTCTCATTTCATTTCTGTATTTCACCCATTCTCCCCACATTATCCTTACTTTTTTAGTTTTCCCTTCTTCTGCTGTCAACTTTGTGACAGCAGCACTCACTGAACTCACGACTAACAGCACAAGAGAGACCATATGTGTGGTACAATAACACAGAAAGCTGCAAGAACAAGAAACTGAAGGGTCTGACAACACGAGGCAGGAGAACCAAATGGGGAATGATGCATAACCAAGCAAAGAGGCAGCAGGCTGGGGGAGGCAAGGAAGTCAGCATGTGAAATATTACAAAACAAGCTCATGCAATTGAGTTTTTGCTGGAAAAGCTTTGATATGCATTTAAGATTAAGGAACTTGGGGGAGTGGCAGCGGCGTAGCATGGGTTGTCAGCACCCGGGGCAAGGCAAGTAATTTGCGCCCCCTAACCCGGGGCAAGGCAAGTAATTTGTGCCCCCTAACCCCTAACCTGCCGCCGCTGCCAGCTTCTTCTTGCTGCTGCCTGGGCTGGTCTGGTGTGGTTCTCTCCCGCGCTCAGCGCTGCGCTGGGCGGCCGCTGCACTGTCCCTCCCCCAGATAGTCCCTCGCTCTCTCTCCGCACCGCACGCCCGGCACCCACCCCCTCTAAAGTGGGCGGCGACCCAGCGGCTCGGATCGGATTCGCACAGCCAGCACTGCAGTGACAGAGAGTGAGTGAGCCAGGTAGGGGCAGAGAGCTGCGAGTGCAAGCGCGCCCCCCCCCCAGATGTTGCGCCCGGTGCGGCCGGCCCCCCCTGCACCCCCCACGCTACGCCACTGGGGAGTGGGGATGCTACCACATGCTCTCTCCAGTCAGCATTCCTAGGCTAAGAAGGCCCTCAAAACACCTATCCAAAGCTCCACATTCAATTTATCGCAATTTTAGAGAATATTTTTTCACTATTGGCCAGGCTGCTAGCATTTGATACCTCTGCAAATCATGCAACATAGCCATCACTTCCCTGTCACATAATGACAAGAGTTCAGGTATGACATTTGATCTCTAAAAAACTTTAAAGAAGCCCCGATTGTAAGGGCAGAATAACCAAGATCACCACAAAGAGGACCCCTGGTATATTTGCATTATGTAACATGGGATTTGAATTGACAATCTTGAGCACACTCAAGCTCTGCTTTTGCCCCACGTTGGGCAAAAGATTCCTGCATTGCAGGGGGTTGGACTAGATGACCCTCATGGTCCCTTCCAACTCTATAATTTTATGATTATATAAACCATGGGCAAGCTAAGTCAGTTGTGCATGAGCGCCATACTACTTCATGAAGCCTGAGCTCTCCCAATTTTATCTTCCCTTTCTCCAGCAAACCACGAAGCAGCTGGCTTAGCATTTGGTATGAGTCAGAGCTCGTGATTTCTTCTGTTCCAAACAAACCACATTCTTTAGCCAAGGTTTCTTCTTGGCTTCCTGTTCATGATTTGTTTGGGAGAAACCAACCAAGAAAGCTGGTGCACATGTAACACTAAGTCAGCCACATTGTGGTTTGTTTCCCTGCTGGAGGGAGGAGCAAAATGGGAGCATTGCTTCAAAATGCTTAATTTGCTTTTTTGTGCATTATAGCTTAGCCATCAAAGATAACTTTGCTCCTTTGGCCAACCCCACTATTGGGGTGTCATGAATGGGCAAACTGTTAGTGATCTGATTTATTGTAAGTAGTTTTAACGTATTATTACTGCATATATATTTTGTCTGTGGGCGGGGGGGGGGGGGTGCTTGCAAGATAAGATGTCTCAGGTGCCAAAGTAACTTAGCCAGCCTTGAGCACTAAGCATCTTGACTTGAGGGGAGGAAGGTAGGCTTGAGTTCCAATCTCTTCTAAATGACCACTCCTACTTCTACACCACCTGCTTCTTTTACTTTCCTTGGAGCCTCTTCCAAGGAACCAGCAAACAATCACATTTATTGTTTTCCTTAAAACCACTGTCAAACCTTGTACACAAGAGACAATACGAGAAGATGCTTTGGGGCACTGCTTTGAAACGTCTACAGACAACATTAATGAAGCCCCAAATCACCAATATGAAAAGGAAAACACTGAAGCAGATAAATCCTAGAAACCTCAACTAACCATATGCTCCACTGCAATTTTCAGTTAAAGCAATTCTCTCATCCCCTTTTTTCATATCCATTATTCTTACTGAGGTGAAGACATTATGAAAGATGTTATGAGAAGTAAACAGGACTGCATTGCAATGTACTGATTCATATGATGATTCATTTCTAAAAGCAAAAGAAAACACAACCCAGAAACACTCGGTGCTTTAATTGTTCCTGTAATATACATCTGGATATTCTTCATCAGAAACATTTTAAGGATGTCTTGAGGAGCTTTGCTACAGCTAGCTTGTAAATAAATCTGATATTCTTTCTTCAACTACACTGGAGTTACTTTAAAAACTGGTTACAAAACATAAGAATGACAGCTTGTGAGGGGGAATGTTAGATTGCAATTCAGATCTCTCTGTTTTTAGTTCAGCCTTAAACTATCTCAGTTTCTAGGAACCAGATACCTTATTATGTATCCAAACAAGAACTGTCTGCATGCATATGTGCCCCATATAGAGGCGCAAATGATCGTGAAGCACATGGGAAGTAAGTGCTAGACATAAAGGGAAATGCAATTTAAGGCTGGAGAGAGCCACCTACAGCCTATACAGTGAACAGAATTGTCTGTTAAAAAAACACCTCTTTTTTTATTTTGACGGACGGGCCCAAATTTGCTAATTATCAATAAATAAATAAATCATTGCAACCTTTCTTGACACGTGAAAGACAAAACTCTTACCGTTTCCTTTGGAATTTGTGACTGGCTTTGTTCAGTACTCTAGAAGAAGCGGGGACAAAAATTAAAATAAGAATAAGGGTAGAAAAGACATTTGCCAACGATTAAGAAGAGGACTATCAAGGGGTTTAGTTCTCAAATGGAACATAGGATAAGAGATCAGAGCTACACAAAACACATTGTGAAAAGTCCCAAATGCCCACAGGTGACACTTTATATGCCAATTCTGAGAGGCTGGGACAAGTGCCTCCTTGTGCTTCTGCCTGGCAGGATGTACCTGTGACAATGTTTAAAACACTCTGTGGTAACCTAATGGATGTTATTCTCTTTCAGTTGATATAACGTGTCCTTAATAGAGGGTCCCACCCTTACACAGCATAATATGCCAAGACCAGGGACTTTGCAAGCCAGACCTAGTTCTCGGTTCCATTACAGCACTCCATTCAAAGAGGAAACTACTTCCTTGTATTCCACCTCACTTACTCATCTCACTCAGCCTCCATTATTTCAGGCAAAAGGTCCCTGACCAGGTACAGTGGTCTGGCAACTAATCCATTATACTACTGACCTGCATGCTGATTTAACAGTTTACCTGCTTTCAAGTTTACCTGCTTCCCCCCTTGCTGCCTAGCCCACCCGGACTTGCATGGCCTCTTATTGACACACAGGGTTGTATCCAAAGCTAGTCTTACTCAAAATAGAACCATTGAAGTTAATGGGCATGGATAACTTAGGTTCACTAATTTCAACTACCCTTCATAGAACTAGCATTCCATCAAACTCAGTGGTTCCCAATAACAAGTATGGTAGTTCAGAATGCTTGGCATTGGAGCATCTTATTGGTGGTGGTGTAAGGCTATTTAAAAAGCTTGGATAATGATACATAATGATTTGAAGAAAATGCTTAAAATAACCTTTGTCCAAAAAAACCTCATTGGGCTTAAAGGACTAAATGTTTCTAAAGAGCAAAAGAATCTCCTCCTGTATCTGGTAGCAGTTGCTCGGCCACGATCATCCCAGAATATGAAAAAGAAGAAGTCCCCACCAAAGAAGATAAAGACGATCGGAATCAAAGATATTATGGACGTGCATGAATAAATGTAAAACAAAAGAACCAAGGAGGGGAGGGGAGGGAAGTCAAGGGATTTTGGAAATCCCATGTATGGGAGTTGTTATGTGATGGGGTTTTGTTATTGTAAAAATTAATAAAATAGTATTTAAAAAAGAGAATAGAACTCAGGAGAATTTACAGCATGAAAATAATGTATTTCCTTAAACATTTTATCCCTTACGTGCACACACAGAATGATGCATTTTACAGTTCCTGCCCATCAAGCCATGTTAATGTGCTTCAGAGCCATTAGGCAAACACAACTCTCCTTTGAGGGGCAATTTTAATTAATCTCCTGCACACAGACAAAGGCAACCAAAGCTCATCTAGAGGGAATAACTTGTTAAAGCCCAACTGTGGTTGACAAAAGACAGAGAACAGAGCCAAGAACTCCCTAATCCCTAAAATCAAGAGGAGAACAAAGCAAAAAAGAAGAAGGGGGGAGGTTTTGTTGGTGGCACAAGAAACATATAATGAAACTTGCCTGCAATCTCCCAAATTCTTGATCAGAAGCAAAATAGTGCTGTTTTCACATGAACTCCTTAACCATATTGGCCACTTGGGTCTAAATGAATACAGCTACAAGTTGGCAAAATGATGATGGGGAGAGGGAAACTTTGAGTCAACCGCAGCAAATAAGAATGGACATCTTGGAAGAGTGTTTCCATTTATTAGTGTAAACCACTCTACAATTGTTTTCATATCAAGCCTGCCATTTAGGTCTAGACTTTATGAGGTGACTGTATCCTAAGTGTGCATGAGATCCTTCCAGCATAATTTGACAGTATAGAGATCCACATTATGCTATTTTGCAAGTTGAGTGAGAGACCATGTCTGATCACCTGTGATCACAGATCTGCACTGGTTGCCACTTAGTTACTGGGGCAAGTGAAACGTGCTACTATTAGTGTCACAAATTCCATAGAATTATCATGGAGGGGATGGCCAGATCCTGACGAAGAATGGAATTGGCAGAGGGGTGTTCTGCCCTATGACATCTGACAGTCCAAGGCAGATACCTCCTGCTGTGGAGTTGTCCCCTGGTGTCTCCTTATGTCAGTGAGGAGCTGCATCCAAAGGAGAAGGCAAGTGAAAATAAATCAGATGCTGAGCTGGCACTGATGCCACCTCTGCCTCCAAAGGACATGGGGATGTCAGCATGAAGAAAGTTTGTGGGACCACTCACTTAATGAGTGCCTGTTTGCTTGCCCAGTCCCCAGTGCTGTGTCTACCTTGTCCTTCCTGCAGTGAGGACCAGGACAAGTAGTATATAAATCCCTTAATAGCTTGGGGCCAGTTTACTTGAGGGCGCAGTTTACTGGAATTCATCCAGGACCTGCTCAGGAGAGAGTAGGCTCTTGTTCACTTGAAGTTATTTACACAGACACTGCATGGCCATGTCAAGGGTGTTGATGCTGCATCCAGCATTGCAGACTGAGTAGGCAGTTGAACCAGTTGGCCCCCAAGTTCCCTTCCAATTCTAGATTAACAACCCATTTACGAGTTTTCACCTGTTCCAGAAGAAGCAGGATGTTTTCACACTGTAGCATATCTTTGAGAGTAAACACACTCCTGTGGCTTCAGTATCTATACCACATGCAAGTACAAAAGGCCATGCCTCCTCTAAATAGTTCATTCACACTAAGGATTTGTCCATTGCTACCATCTCCCCACCCTCCAAAGTAGAATAAACCCTGCTCTACCATCCCCTATGCTGAAATGCAGACTTCATCATGCTCTCTGAACACAGATATTTTTCCATGTACCCACAATCACTCCTATCTTTCCACAAGTCCCAACATCATGACTCATTAACCCTTTTGAATTATTTGGTAGTGATGGTAGTTGGTGGCAGGGAAGTTTCACTGAAGTGTGTCAAGTGAGCGGGGTGCTGGGAAATATAACACAGAATCTAATTGGCGATCTTGGACTCACAAGAGGGCTTTTGAGGGTGCTGGGGTCTGCAGGGGGAAGGTAAATCAGAAACAATCCACCCCTTCTCTTCAATTATCAGACATTCCTGCTGGGTCAAAAGTCCAGTTGTGAATGCCAGGGCACCAACTGGTCTCCATCCATAGATTTCTTGGGTACCTATGTCCTTAGCATGAATACTAGTGGCATGGAAAGTTGCATTTCCTAAGTTCCCTATCACCTAGGACACTCCTTTTGCAGCATTCAATACACCGAAGAGAGATAGAGACCTATGTTCTTATATTTAGAAGAACTTAAAGGGGGGATAGAGGGAGAAAGATTATTATAGGATGGAGGAGTTTGAATTCTTAGAAAGAAAAATGAATTTTAGTCGCATTGTTGCTTGAAGTCTTGAGTAAAGACAACTGGGATAGGAATGTAGGACGCTGCCTTATACCAAGTCAGACCAATTGTCTATCCTGTCTGGAAGTGACTCTCCTTAATTTCAGGCAGGGTTTTCTCCCAGTCCTAACTGGAGATACTGAAATACTGAACAATGATTTGGTCCAAAATAAGGCAGCTTTATACAATCAACATTTGCTACACCCACAAAGGCAATTATTGTGGAAACATTTGTGCACAGCCTATATACTATGATAATTTTCTTTAAGATACATTGTACAACAGGGATTCTCCGAATTGCCTTGCTAAATTAATAACTGTGGGGTGTCTTTCCCATGTAGCTATAATATTAGAAACAACCACATTTTTGCCCTTACAGATTCTTCATTTCCAAATCATAGCATTCATACATCCTGTTCTAGATTAATTGTAAATGCTCTGAGACGGGGGGGAAATGTTCATGTAGTGTGACAAACAGCAAGCTTTCCAACAGGGACACAAAAGTGCAAACGACAGGGAATAATCAGTTGTCTGTAGGCACTCAAGCAAAGTACATGCAACAGTTTATAATCTGCATTTGCTGTCACCCATGATTTGAAAACATTAGTTCCCATATTAATGTGGAAATCCAATTTGGAGACCACTGCTAAAAGGAAATGTCCATGTGAAATGTAGTAGAAGTTTATTTTCCTGTGCTCCACTTCAAGCTGCACATGTTTGACAGCAGGTCTTCACATTATTTGCTCATATTCACCTAATGTGCCTTAGCCACTTTAAAAAAATAAAAATAAAATACGCACCAGTTCTCTTGGATGGAATGCTTCTTCCTGGCGGAAAATGATAAGGCTTACACTCCCTCCCATCCTGGTGCTTCTCAGCAGGGAAACAACTTCTTCTTGGGTTTTTCCTGTTAAATCAACTCCATTTACCTGCAATGGGTGGGGAAAAGATTTTGAATTACCCTGTGTGCAACAGGTGAAGATTGTTGTGATAAACCAGAGCAGCACAGTGTCCTGGTTCACCTATAATGCTAAACTGTGTTTCAGATACCTTCAGAAGTCTGCATGCACACGAAAGCTCATACCAGTAACAAACTTAGTTGGTCTCTAAGGTGCTACTGGAAGGAATTTTTTTATTTTGTTTCGACTACGGCAGACCAACACAGCTACCTACCTGTAACTAGATGTCAATGTTCCCAATAATGTGTATGGGTCTGCGTTATCTTGTACCTTATTACATTAATAAATTTTAAAACACTCAATTTTTCCACAAAAGGTTATCCAATTTTCTAGGTGAAAAGAAACACACACACACACATATGTTCTCAAGGCTTGGCCGCTCTCACTGGTGCTTTTAACTCTTCGGTGACCTAACAAACAAGATCTAAGTTACAGTTTTGCTGTAACTATGATTCATCAACTATGGTTTATGTTAACCATAGTTTAGTCCTTTGCACAAACCAGGACACCGTAAGCTAGAACTAGGTGACATATTTTGTCTTAGGGAAAAGTCATGCCTGTGTTTGGGGCTGAAATTTGGAGAAAGCCCATTGGCTTCTCCAGCTGCACACAACACAGGAAAAAAACTGCAGGATTATTCCTGAGCAGCAAATACAGATACAGAGCCCTGCAATGTTTGTTCAGGCAGGCAGAAAGAGAACAGCATTGTGGCAACTCCAGCTCTGCTTTTTAATTCACCTCCTCTCCCCATTCTTCTCTCTCTCACTCTCTCTGGGGGCAGTGTGAACAGCCATTGTGTTCCCCTATCAACAAGAGCAATTAGTGGAGAGTGGCACTGCCATGGACCTGGCCTTCAAGCACCAGTGTTGCTGCCACATGCCAGGGCAGTGTATTGTTGAAGTTGGGCAGATGCTGGCACGTTAGCAGAACCAATCAAGCACTGCTGCCGGTGTGACCACATTGCTCTATCCTCACTGCTCTTTTGCCCCAGTATATGGCAAGAAGGCAGTGCTGGTCCACTGTGGTGCCCTTCCCTGCCAGCCATTTCTGCCTTCTGCCATAGTTTGGGGCTGAAACTGTGATGCACTCAGAAGCTGCTATTCTGGTAAACAGCCTGAAAGGCACTTACATAAGTAAACACTGGGAGCTACGTTCAGAAGCAGCACAAATGACTTATGTGCAGAGCAATTCAGTGGTTTGTTCATGGCATTTAAATAGTAATACACACAAGTCTTAAAAATCAGCATTTTCTTACATATGAGAACACTACTCCTGCACAGGCAATGATGATGCACTTCCAAAGGCAACACAACCACAGAACGTATCTAGATATGATCAGCATGCCTGAATTTGGAAAACAAATTGCAACTCTGCAAATAACATCCCAATACGAGTTGGATGCCAAGATAAGTGTGCTTGCTTGTCTGCAATATATCCAAGCACACCCAGGAGCATGTGAAGTCCTGACAGATAAGTGAAACTGGGATACTGAATTGAAACTGACCAGACATGATAGAAAACATCAGGGAGGCTTTTCATTTGTAAGGACGTAGCAGAGTTAAGAAAGCAAGAGGCTCAGTTAGTAGAAAGGCACAAAATAAATGTGGGTAGAAGTCAGCATAATGAACATACATACATCAGAAAATGCTAAAAGATACAGCTGATGAAGAAGAGAGGAAGGGGCGGAGCTTGAGATCCACTGACATTTATCTGTGAGAACTCGCTGTGGGCAAGTGATATCCCAGGAGACTCACTGAGGACAAGTAATGTCCCAGGAAAGCAAACATGGTTCTTTGTTGTGGCTGCTGCTGAAAAGTGTAACAGAAAACCCAGAAAATTACAAAGAACCAGTCACCTTGACTTCAGTGCTCAGCAAGCTATTATAACAGCAATCAAAGGAGGCAACAAGAAGCTGTCAGGCTAAGCTTATTTTCACCTTTGGATTGAAAAAAAGGAAGAAACTACTTTAGAAGATAAGTGCTATGCACTGGAAGTAACTATCTTTACTTCAGTAAAAGTGATGGCAATATTCAGCAGTATGGATTTGGAGCCATGTGGATCACCTAGAATCATAGAACTGTAGAGTTGAGGTGGACTTGAATGGCTGTAGAAGAGGATTAGACAAATGCACGGAGGATAAGGCTCTCAGTGGCTACTAACCACAATGGATATGCTCTGCCTCCACTGTTGGAAGCAGTTTGCCTCTGAATACCACTTGATAGTAATCACAAGTGGGGAGTGCAGTGCTGACCTCAGATCCTACTTGTAGGTTTCCCATATGCATCTATTTGGCCCTTGGCAGAACAGAATGGTGGACTAGATGGACCTTTCACCTGCTCTTCTTAGGTGGGGCACGAGGCACAAGGCAGTAGCACAGCTTAGTTCATGAGACTCAATGTAAGACTGAATACTCATTATTCTCCCCCCCCCCATTTATTTTTTTTATGTTGTTTAGGAAGATTATCTGACATGAGAGATTTTTCAAAGTCTAAACGGTCATACATCAAGGAAACCTAAAATACACAATTTTCAGCTGCTGGGCAGCAGTGTCAGGCTGCATAGCTCCTATGGTTTATTCCAACTCTAAGCTCTCAATATGAAGGCAATGGAGTAGTGAAAGCATCATGAGTTCATAATGTGACAACAGTATTAGAGGACTGCATTAGGAACCGTTGTATTTTCCCTTACAGATCATAAGGCAAAGTGGCAGGCTCTCTGGAGCAGTACAAAATCTATAGTGAAAATACATAGAGAAATGTGTAAATGCATTTCCCACTTTTTGCTTAAACATTCTTAAATAGAATAGTGTGGGAGGAGGCTGCCATTTCTTATCCCTCCTTAGAAATTACAAAAGAAATGGAGCATACAGGAGATGCTTGGCCACGAAGAAAAAAGAAGACGGTTTGCATGACATTAGCAGGGTAATTTTATTATCCCTCACAGTCTTTCAGCCAATATTCCTCCTCGGCCTCACTTATCAGGAGCATTTTACATGTTAGACTGCAAACTTTGTTAAGTTAAGTCGTATTCATAACTTTGCATCATTCTGAGAGGAAAGTGAGTAAATAATGGGCATGGCAGTTAAGACTATTTTTTCTACACGGCATGAGTACCAGCACAAATCAGGATTTAAAAAAAAAAAAAACCTATGAAGGGACAGCGAGTCCTTATGTTTCTTCATGTCTCATGTTTTGTTGCTGCTTGTATATTTAACAGATATATATTTGTAGCACAAACTCTCTATGATAATACTCCCAAAATGGTGTTCCTATCTTGTCAATCTGTACTGAAGGGAAGAGAAAGGTCAAGATTTAGAGAACTGCAGAGGTGCCTGAAAAAACTGAGTCTGACGTGGTTTCTTCTCAGGTTTTTTGATAGAAGGCAGAACCTTCTTCTTATCCCTGGTCTCTACTAAGTGGACTTCCAGAGATTCCTCAAAGAGTTTGGACCCTGAGCCTGAAGAAAAGTTTCAGAATCATTGGGGGAGCTCTCCATAGTCAACCCCATCTGACCCAGAGAATCACTAGGGGCCCCTTGCCTGGATCCTCCAAGGGAGTGTGCATAGACTCCCTCCTCTTCGCCATCGCCGTGAGGGGAAAGTTAATCATTCTGGGTGCACAGGTGCAATGCAAAATGCAGGAAGGCCTAACACGACTTCACCCACTGTTGCCTTTCTTCAAAACTCCCAATTAATCATCAAGGAATAAGATAGAGACCCAACTCAGCCCAATGAATCAGGAAGTGAGCACAGAGAACATGAAAGCCACTAAACTCCCAGATGCAGGAGTCAGGTCTCAAGCTGTTGGGGCCTCCAGAAGAACTGCTGAGGAGAAATATAAAATGGCACTCCTGCTCTCCAAAATGAGGGGGGAAATGCAATCTCCTGTCCCTGTTGCTTCTGTGACATCCTTAGGTGGTTGTCTGGCATTCAGGCCCAGAACCCAACCACCTACTACATTCTCCCCTTTCCCAGAATGGCAGGGAAGGAGAGAAAATATGATGAAAAACAAAGGGGGGTAATGGAAAACAAAAACTAAAGAGAGGACAACTGAGATTGTACACAAAATCCACTGAAACAAGTACTCAGACAAGTGCTTCTCACGGGGAGAGCCAACTGCCCCTAGCATCTAAAGAGATGGGATGACTCCCCCTGCCCCGGAGAGGGAACAAGAATCTGAAGATCCTGCCTGTGTCCAGCAGGGGGAGTTATCCTTATCAGGAATGTTGCCCCCCTCCATCTGGTAAAAAATGCTTTGGAAAAACGCAACTGTTATATAAATAATTAGCCAAGGTTACTCATATCTGCCTGCCTAGAGAGATAACAAATGGAGTTGAAGAAATTAGTGAAATTTACACCACTTGTGAATTTGCAGTGCAAATTTCATTGAAAGCATTGGTCAGCCTCAGGAAATTTGTGATGAAAACAACAACAACTAGGATCTCACCTCCAGGATCTGAGGAACAGTTCTTTCACAGATCAGTAAGAAAGAAAGTATTCTGAACCAACTAAAGAGCATCCATTCTTACTTCCCTTTCCTCTCATTGCTTCCTCACTCTTCTCCCCTTTCTTTTTCTCCATTTGAGACTGTGATTTCTAATCTACACATTCCAACAGAATTGCCCATATCCTCCTTCTTTGTTTTGACTGTATATTTATCCCCACAAGACAAAAACTTGGATGAGGTTAAAGCAAAGAACAATTCACTGGGGGAAAGGTAGAAACATTACAATGAATGCTGTAGATATCTGAAGCCAAACAATTACAAAACTCATTAAACTAAAAAATAACCTTGAAAGAGCTCCAAATAGGTTAAATATACACTATTCAAGAAATCCAAACAATTCTAGGTCTTTCCTATAGCAATATCAGATAATAAAATAGCATTAGGAAAAATGTATTGCAATCTTACATTCCCCCCCCCTTCCAATTTTATTAGATTTCTATATTTTTACCCTTTGGTGTGGTACTTTGGTACATACTAATTATTATTAGCTACACTCCTTCAGTCAAGAAGTTGTAATAAATTTAACAATTTACTTAAGTTACATACTTTTTATCTACACAGATTTCCCATAAACCTTCTGCTTCCTAAATTCTGGTGTCTATGTACCAGCCTCCTGTACTCTCCCAATCTCATGTTACTACATATGTATGTTCTCAAAGGACTGACACCAAGCATCCCAACAAAGGCAGATCTATGGGCGCAAAGCTTATGAGGTGTTGTAACTATGACATCCCACATAAGGCGAGAGGCTGGGGGGAGCCAGATTTTGGCATTGCACAGGGTGCCACTGAAATTTGAGGTTCCAAGTTCTCCTACTGATCCCAATAACCCTTATATGCATGTCTGATGCTGCACTCATCATTCTTTAATATGGAGCAGGCAGGGACATCTCAAATTTGTGTGACAATATAGAGCAGCCAGCACCAACTTGGGGCCCTCTAAATGCTTTGGCCTTTAACTCCCATCAGCCATAGCCAGCATGGCTATGATAGTTAGGACTGATGGGAGTTGTAGTCCAAAAATCTGATGTTGTGTAGATAGGAAACTGCTCTATGTCAGTATGAATATATTTTGCTAAAAAGGCTGCAATGAATCAGCCTTTAGGGAGGATACCGTTGCAGGTGGCGGCGAGACATTACATGAGAAAGAATAAGTTACAGAACTGTATAGATTTATATTGGAAGTGCAGCCTTATCCCTGATCCCAAATAACTTGTGATACCACACTGTTCATTTTGTTTACTGAAATAGAGCCACAATAAAAAACTTAAGCACATGAACAAAGCAATAGATGCCATATCCAATTATTCTCTCCCAAGTCAAAACTGAGCCATCCAACAAAATAACAAACTTTCAAGATGAGACTGCTTTTTGCAAAGCGAGTGAAGCTGCTACCTGGAATATGAGTGTTTATTAATATTGTTATTCAGAAAGCACGAAGACCAGAAGACAATGCCCTGGGAAACTGGCAGCGGAGCAGTAGAAAATTCATTGAAATGATATACAAAAGCAGGCAATCTGCTGAAAGGACTAATAGAACTCCCTAACAGCTTTGCAACATTTCATCACCTCAATGAGTCGGTCACCAGCCTTTAATCTTCCATCTTGAATAGCTGCACCTCTTGGTAGGATGTTTTTCACGTAAATTGGAGCTGAGCCGCCAATTGGAACATCTCTAGAAGTGATGCTAAATCCTAGGCCTTCTGTACCTGCAAAAATGATTTTAAAATGCTGTAAGTTTCCTAAGTCCATCTGTGTATGATTATATATCTATATCTATTCACATCAAACCTCTCTCTGGCTCTCCTCCCCCCCGCCCAATATTTTTTAACCACTACCAAATACTTAGAAGAAATATTATACCATCAGTACAATTAAATTCACAATTATTTGCATGCAATGCACATAACACAGAGACTTGCACAAATATGGCGTGAATTTTAATCTGTTCTCGTATTTTAACTTCTTGTAAGTGTTAATGTACAGTCATACCTTGGTTCACGAACAGAATGCATTCCATGAGTCCGTTCGACTCCCAGAATGCTTCAGAAACCAAGGTACGGCTTCCGATTGGCTGCAGGGGCATCTGCAGCCAATCAGAAGCCATGGAAGCTGCGCCGGACGTTCAGCTTCTGAAAATCGTTCAAAAACCAGAACACTCACCGAAACGTACGAGTTCCGAGGCGTTCGGCAGCCAAGGTATGAATGTATTGTATTTTTGTGATTTTATGTTTTTATCTTCTTGTAAACCTCTTTGTTTTTTACAATCAAGTGGGATATAGACTTTCAAACTTTAACATCAAACACATATAAATGATGTTGTAAAGCTTTATTCTGCCAATCTTAAACCTCCCCATCTTTAAGAAGTGGCTACAATGAAACAGAACAAATTGTAAAATCTCTGCTACTACATTTTACAACTAAAAAGCTTACTGGTTAAGTAAGTCCTGTCTTTAAGGATAATTCACACAAAAGCAGATAAAAAAATCAACAATTTAAAACAAATTTTATTCATAGCAGCTAGACTAACAATAATCAAAGAAAGGAAAAACTTAGGGAACATTCTAATGAATGAATGGTATCAGAAAATAAGGTCTATTGCTTTAATGGGGAAATTATCTCTGCAACTGAAAGGCAGGAAACTCTAACAAAAACTAAAGACAAATTCCAGACGTTCTTGTGACCACCCCAGTAAAACATGCAGCAATTTACAAAAGCCATCCTACTGATCTGATAGCCACACAATTAATACATAAAAACTGATACCACCCTAAGAAGTGATCTGGATATACCCATCCAGTCATACCCATATTTATGTCAACCCTTATCAACAGGCATTAAATTCTATTATATTGTTAAATCACAGCGTAAGGACATGTTCTTAAATATAAGATAAACACTTAAATACATCATGATACTATCTGTCAGGACTGGAAAAGGCTTGCTTTACAGCAACTTTTTGCCGAAAACACCATTAAAGCAGCTAGAAAGCTGCCTTATATTGTCAATCCACTTAGCTCAGTATTGTCTAGGCACTGAATTGGCAGCCATTATTCAGGGTCTCAAACAGGGCTGTTTTGCAGCCCGAACTGAAGATGCTGGGGCTTAAACCTGTATTTTTCTGCAGGCAAAGTATGTGCTATACCACTAACTACAAGCATCTCCAGAAGTAAAAAAAGGAAGTTGATATTTGAGTGTGAGCGAAGCAAATTAGTACCTCACCTGCCTGAGACTGAGGGAGTGCATGTTTATCAGGGATGGGGAACCTGCAACTGTCTGGATTATACTGGACTACAATTTGCATCAATCCTAGCCAGCATGGCCAATGGGCAGGAGTTAAATGTGCTGCAGGCCACCAATACCTAAAGGGCCAAAGGGTCCCTATCCCTCCCTGGTGCATATAGATAGATTTTTGCATGAGACTCGAGCTTATGATGATCCACACACACACAAACCCCCAAGCCCAGTCCTTATGAGCAAGATACAGAAAACTATCTGGATGTAAACAATCCATAAGAGAAACTACAAGGATATTACTGATCTGATTATATTGCTGTTCCATTTTTACTTAAAATTACTTTCTCATCTCAGCGGTTCCCAAGGTATTTTATAATAGTATTAAAACCTCTTCTGCCGCTGGAGTAGAAGAATTTTTTTGCATGTTTGAAATTCATAGTGTTAATAGATTTTGTGCTATTCCAGAGGCAGGAGAGGTTTTCATACTATTTATGAAATACCTTGGGAGCTGCTGAGATGAGGAAGTAAGTTTAAGCCCAGGGGCCTTACAATAATTTCAGAATAATAGCCTAGTAGTTCTCCTAGAAGCTTCCTAGTACATCTCCTTTGCAAGGATGGAAAACATGTGGCCTTCCAGATGTTTGAGACTACAACTCCCATCAAGTCCAATGGTCAGTGATGATGGGAGTTTAGCCGTACAACATTTGGAGGGCTGTATCTTCCCCATTGCTGACCTATGGGTTTACTGACATTCATATAAAGAGATAGCATGCAAACGCCATAATCACTATACTAGGAAATAGGTTTCAAATGACATAAAAGTAAGGCTTCTCTGGATCCTGTTATGTATAATAACCAAACAAACTGACAAGGTATGCCACTCTGAGTTGCCTGGATGAAGAGTTCCCCAGAAAAGAGCCAGTATGGAATAGTGGTTAGAGCAAAGCTTTCTAAACTGTGTGTCGTGACACATTAGTGTATCGGCTGCATTGTGTAGATGTGCCACACAAACACTCCCCACGCTCCTCCCGGGGCTAGAAAGCGGTTAGTTTAAGCTCCAGTTTGCTAGTAAAACTGAACTACTGTGTTGTGAAATGATGCATGTCTAAATAGTGTGTCACCAACATGAAAAGCTTGGAAAGCTCTGGGTGTTGGGGGAGGCACAGGTTAAAATTCCTGCCCAGGCATGAAGTTCACTGGGTGACCTTGGATCAGTCATCATGCTCTCCCAGCCCAACCTACATCTCAGGGTTATTATTGTGAGGATAAAATGAGGAAGGAGGAAAACTCTTATTCTACAGTAATATTACATTGCCTGCAATGTTGGAGGAGGGGAGTGAGGAGGATGTGCACATCAAGTTGCACCAGACATGATGGACAGATTGAATAAATATGAGCATACCGAACATAAGGGGCTATTTCCAAATACCAGTGTCCATGATACTGCTTTCAGAATATTTCCCGTGAAGCCATACGTATGTACTTCTTGGAAAAGAGAGTGAGCAGCTAGATTTCTGTCCAATCCTGTGTCAGTACGAGGGAAGAATGATAGCTTACAAAACCAGCACATCAGTTATAAGGCAGAAACCTTCTCACCAGCCAGCTAATTTTCTATGTGTGGGGGAGGAGGGGGCGGGGAGATGCTTTGGGGTTTGTTTCTTGTGTTTTTAGTGCAGGGAAATATTCAGATCTGCACCCTCCCCACCAACCCACAAGGTGGTAAAGTCTTAGGAGAACTATACCAGATGATGTTTTAAATCAGAACTGGATATTATTTATCTTCTCATAATACTGATGTGGCTGCTGGGTAAATTGCTACCTGTACTAAGATAGGCACACCATTTATACATTTTGCTAATTATTTGAACTTGTTAAAAAAAAATCATAAATGTCATAGTTCCAGGGCATGGTCTGAGGACACAGGATGCAACCACCTTGCTCAAACTCCTGGATGGGAGGCCACCAGGAAACCCTATACATGCTGTTGTGAGTTCAGTCATGGGGAAAAGCTGGGGCATAAATTAACTAAATAAATTGAGCTGGCATGAACCAAAAATAAAAATAAAAAATAGTAAGTTTAGACCAGACAGTGTGTGCAACTGCTAATGCTGTTCAGATGCCAATCAGCTTTTAAAAATGGGTGCTCACTCAAAGATCCCCCTCCTCTTCACTTGAAAAACCACTGTGCTAATACCAGAAAGGAACTTTGCACGGTCTCCATCCATTAACTGATTATTATCACAGAGTGTTTTCATGTGGGGCAAGCTGGAGTCCCTCCAAGTCCCCATCTTCTTTTGACTTAAGTGCTTGCAACCAATAAAAAGTGACACGTTGTTGCAATTAGTGTTATTCGCAGTCTTGTGTCTAATTAATTTTTGTTCCTGCTTTGTGTGCTAGGGCTTCCAAAAGCAGAGAGTACTGGCTGCTAACATGGCGAGACTAGTGTATTGATTGCTTAACACTCTGCAATTCCCTGACCATTTACACCCTCCCTCCTTCCGTTTTCCTGGTATTTACCATTTGTTAAGAACATAACAATTTGCTATGGGTAGGAGACAGCCTGGATTTTCCTCATGAAACTTTTCAGCAGGTTCCCACTTCGGTTTCTGTTGATGAAAGCTATCTTTATTTATTTACTCACCCACCCCATACACAAGAGAGACAGAGAGAGGTGGGGGTCGTCATGGAGTAAACAGCTTATTTTGGGCAGAGTGAAACTGATTATAATTATTATTTCATTCTAAAGGCTTTCTAGATACAAGTGAAACTGAACAATAAGGCTGGTTAGAACATTTTTGAAAATCCAGTTCTACTTCCTCAAATCAAAATACTAACTGTATGAAAGCACTCTTTAAAAAACAACAACACCGTGTAGTCTTCAAACATTCTTTAAACGGCACTGGAGAATCCATGCTTGGCATCTATAGAAAGAACCTGAGTAAAGTTAAAGTGGCTAATCCTTCCCTCTGTCCCTGATGATCCTACTACCTGGAGTTAACACTAGATCATCCCTTGCCCCAACTGGTTCCGGATGGGAATCTATTTACCGTATTTTTTGCTCTATAAGACTCACTTTTTCCCTCCTAAAAAGTAAGGGGAAACGCACGTCTTATGGAGCGAATGCAGGCTGTGCAGCTATCACAGAAGCTAGAACAGCAAGAAGGATCGCTGCGCAGCAATCCCTCTTGCTGTTCTGGCTTCTGAGATTCAGAATATTTTTTTTCTCCTCCAAAAACTGGGTGCGTCTTGTGGTCTGGTGCGTCTTATAGAGCGGAAAATACAGTACTTTGCCTCTGAATACCAAGGAAGACCTTATCTGCATGCAAGTTCTCCATTCTCAGCTTTTAGTGGAATGTATAGAAAAAGCAAGGATCATCATCTTTAGATTTTTCATTCGCCAACCAGAAAGCTTTTAGCATAGTGTATGAAAAGTGTACCACATTTGGCAAAGGCATGACGGATGTAGGAATGCCACATAAAAATAGAGCAATGACAATGAGGATAGGTTGATGATTATGGACCCATTTGTATCCCTGCCTTTTTCTCTCCAACGAGGTGCCATTTTGCTCTGATTTAGTGAATTGTTCATCAAACACAACTACTATTTGTCTGGTGTGCTTCATTAGGAATCCATTATACTGCCCCCTAAAAAAAACACACAACTATTTGGAAGGGAGAGAAACTAAGCACTGTACTGTCACATAGATCAAGAATATTTTTAAATTATACCCTTTTTGAAAGGATTAAGATTTGATTTTAAGATCCTTTTATATTGGAGATCCACACCTCTAGAATTCTGCATACACAATCACAGTAATTGTGTGCTGAAATGACCAGTTAGAAACCTGAACTGGTCACTGGAGAAAGAAATTACTGCAGCTGCATGCTCAATCAATGTAATTACACAAAGTATTCAGAATGCCTGTTTGCTGAAAAATTGAGAGAATTTGGGCCATCTTGCATAATCCACAGCAAAGGACGTGTCCTCTAGGCCCAGAAAGTACTTAGTCACATGCCTTCTGTTCTTTTATCAGTTTACTCAGAAGAAAAATTAGCCAGCCCACATTTCAACTCTGTAGCATTGTTGCTCTAACCTTGAACCGCCATTCACAAAATTTCAGCATTGCAGAGGTCATATGTAATAAGGTGAAGGATGAATAGCTTCCACGGCATCATGACAGGAGAGGTTAGTTTCTGAAGTTCTGTTGTATATCAGGCTGAGAATGGATGGAAACGATTCAACTGGCTGTTGGGTACAGCTGGAACAAAACAATGTTTCCAGCCTCCAGACCATGGTTAACAGATGGAGAGCATAATATGGTTTTAACATGTTTGTCTTGTGAATTGACGGCTCTCTTCCATGCTTTCCTTTAACAACAGAACGTCACTGTTAATGCTATCATTGCTGTTAATAGTCAAGGAGTGTAAAACCCACTTCAAGCCTTTCAGGCCCAGCCCTACCATTAGACAGAGCTACTCAGGGCAGCTGATTCTGGGTGCTATGAAAGGAAAAACGCAAATAATAAATGATTCACTTTCCTATTATTGTATTTATACTGCCAGGAAGTGTAAGGAGGTTTTTTTTCTGCCTCTGGTGCCAAAATAACTTGGTTGGCCTTGAGTACTAAGTAAGCAAAGCAACAAAGGGATATTTATATATATATATATATAAATCTAAAACAGGAAATGTTACAATTTGCTATTGTTTGTACATAATCAAATAAATAAATAAATAGTAAAATGCTTAAAATACAAAAGAGTCGGAGCACACTGTTGGCAAAATAATGTTATTATTGCAAGGCAGAGAAAAATAAATCTAATCACCAATAAACATTGCAAATAACAATTCCAACTGCCAGGAACATTTCAACCCTTCAGTATTCTTCAGCAGCATGTAACCATAAATTAGTGGATTAGCTGCTCCAGAGAAAAATAATAATCCAGGATTGTCTAAATCAGAAATCTTGTTTTGTCTTTTAAAATATTACATTTCCTTTACTCTATAGGCTGGTTCACATGTCAAATTAAACCACAGTCAAAATAAACTAGTGCACACTGCTGAAATCACAAAAACATCACTTCTCCCCTGCTGTTCCCATAAGGCCAGGAAACCAGCCATGGTCTGGCCTATCATATCATCCAAATCTGGGCTTGTGGGTTGTTTCTCTCAAAGCAAACCATGAGCAGAAGCAGAAGCTTGACTTAGCTATTGTAGTTTGTTTCGAGAGAAATAAACCATTTGTTCAGATTCAGAGGACAAGTTGCGCTAGATTATGTCTGATTTCCACATAGTATGTGAGGAATAGAGGAGGAATGAACTTCTTGCCATTTCAGCAGTGCACATTTGGAACATTCCTCATTCATAGTAGAATAATAGTATATTTATACTATGGTTTAATGCAGTTGCAGTCAATGTGGTGCCCTCCATATATTGTTGGACTCCTAAGTCCCATCAACTCAAGCCAGCATGGGCAGCTGTCAGGGATGACAGGAGCTGTAGTCAATATAAAGAATAAAGGGATTGTGTATATAATTTAATTAGAAGAACACAATTATGAATCATTCCACTTATGAGTTATTTTGTTCACATGTGTTCCAAAGTTTCTAATGTTTCTAATTTCCATATTGCTTCTTGAAGACTACAAACATAAACTCAGGCTGCAAGATGTCTTGGTCTAGCCCTGCTTTGGTTAAAGAGGAAAATCTGATGGTGTTGTCAACCTAACACTTCATCATGACTAAAGGGAACCATAGAAGCAAGGGAGGAATGCGCTTGGGAAGAGAAAAGGGAAAGCTATGCAAGAGCCCCTGGCATTCAGTCTTTCCCTTGGCCATAACTAGGATACTGGGAACAGTGGCCCAGTTCACATGTCATAAGTAAATGGTTTTCTATGAACATGGAGATCCCATCTATTCTGCTTCTCCACTAGCACAAGCAGGAGCAACAAAGCATTATCTCTATTTTAGCATTTGTCTAAACAAGAGATTGTGGTTTGTTTTAAGCCAGGGATCATGGTTTTTTCCAGGAACAAATCTTGGCTTCAGATCATGGTTTGTTAGAAGAATGAATCATGACCCATAGTTTGGACCCAGTCTGAAGCCAGCATTGTGGTTTGTTGCTCACACCCACCTGCACTAAGAGAGGAGTGAAGCAGGAACCACTTGTGTGTTCGCTGTAAAACATTAATTCTGGTGTTGAATATTCATAGTGGACCCACTGAACTTAATGGACTTTAGTTAGTAATGACTAACTAAATCCACTGATTCTAATGAGTTTCTTTTCAGTGTGACTTAATCAGATGCAAACAATGCCGTCAAACTTCATGCTGCAACGTAGATTAATCTACGTGACACATTAAGGGGATCTTTTGTGCACAAAATTGGCTGCAGGAATTCAGTCTTGGTTTATAGGAACTACATATAAATGGCAAAACTGGCTAAACTGCAAAAGCCCAGTAACATTAGAACGTCAGCAATAACCCCAAATCTGTATGCTAGACGTTCAAGCCCCGACCTTTAACAAAAGATAAATAGATATCAATTTTCATTTAGAAAAAGCCAACAAACATTCTGATCTGACAGAAGCATATTACTGACCTTCTCTTCTGACTTTATTAAACAACTAATTCCTATGAAAGATCAGGTTATTTGAAAATGCCAAAATGGCAATAAATATTAAGAAATCATAATGGAAGCAAGCACAATTACCGTAGGACTATCCCACTTTGTCATGTGAGAAGACATAGTTCACACAGCCTGCAAAAAGAACAGCTTTAATAAGGAAGACTTCTCTTTTCCCAAGTCTCTTCCTTCTATATCAGAGAGGAAGAATTTGCACACTCTAAATCATTATTCCAAACAGACTGGCTAAATAAGAAGAGAACTTCATGATAATGGCATATGTATGTGTATGTGCATTAATGTGCCCGCAAGGAAATTTTAATCTAATGACGGTAATTGGTGAAATAACTGCTGCCTGTTAGCTGAAAAGAAAGCACGTTTGTTAGGTTCTGTAAAGCCTGTCATATTATAATATCCTTCATTAAAAATAATCAAAGACAATCAACATCTCCATTCTGCTCATATTTATAATAAACTACTTGGGGGTATACTTAAGCGCTCTGCTTCATTTGTTGCGCCACATGCATGCACTCAGCATAATCAAATGAGAACAGGCACAAGACATGTATCTTTCCATGGTGAACATTAACAATAAAAAGCAATTGATGTGAAGGGGAATCCTGTCTGCTCACATTGTACCAAATGTCACTGCATAAGACACTTTCCAGATATTACATGGTATCATATGGAATATTAAACCTGGGATCTGAAGAGTCCCATCAGCATTAGCATCAGCTACAATATTTGGGGGGACCTCCAGGACAAGATGATTTAGTGGGCCCACTTAACCTGGAATAGTTGAACTGCACAAACTCAAAATTCTCTGACGCTCGCTGTCCATCTTTCCTTCTTGGGTGGTCTGCATGAAGCAAGAGTGTAATGATGTTGGCATGGTCGACATTTAGTTAGAACAACCAACCTCAGCTTTTTTTTATTGGAAGAAGCAGACTTGAAACCATTATTACCAAGGCTGTAACATCATGCTTCTATTGCTGTCAAGATGTTAATGGTTAGACTGTTGTAAGGTGCTGGAAGATGGTTGTGGGATTGGCCTTCAAAACAGTTCGGGAACACCAATCGACATAAAACAAAGTGAGCAGACCTCACAGATAGCTCATCATCTAACACCCATCTTGCAATATCTTTTTCCAGTAAAGTTTCCTGGTTCAATTCATCATGCTTGTTTTGACCTTGAAAACCCAAATGGGCTTAGGGCCTGGATACTTCATCTCAATGGGCATTTTGTTTGGTGGCTGCATTATAAGCAACTGCTAGATCAAGTTAGAAACTGGAAAAAATGCAAACGTACTAAATTGAATTCAACTGATGTAAATCTAATCTCTGCAATCAAGACGCAAACGCCATATTTTGGCAGAGCATTAGGCACACTTAAAATGCATTCACTATAATGAGATTACATGTCATGTGCATAATTCCAGATTGGATTGTAGCCAGTATTCACTACTCTAATTAGACATTCACAATCTTAACTCCAATAATTGAGAAGACTTGATATTTTTTGAAGCAAATTTTGCAACTGAAATAAAGTAATGGGAAAATCAAATATAAAATTTATCTAATGTATACCCCAAATATTTAGTTTAAAAATACTTGCTATGTGTCAAACACAATTGAAAACAATGTTTTAACAAAATAAACCTCGAAGATTGTAACAATAAAAACATGGCAACCAAAACCATTTTAAAAAGCAGCATAAGAATAAAAATATAACATAATCAGGAATTGGGATACTCATTCAAAAAGGTCATTTCCATGATTGCCACTCCTCTGACCTCAAAAGATAGGGTGCTCCAACAACGATCATACTGCATAGGCAAAATACATGGGAAAACATATCCAGGTAACCACCTCTTGAACAACAAAGTCATTTGAAAAAAATAGGTGTTCAAATAGTGTTTGTAAATTGACCACGGATAGCAAATCTGTTTAAAATCTGGAATATGCTTCCTAGGGCTGGCCCCAGTTACAGCAATCTAGCAGCTGCAAAATAAACAGTGGTTTTCTTTAAAGACAGTTTCACATAACCACAATGTGGTAATTACGTTTCACTTTGTGCCAAAGAAATGAGCACTCTCCCTTACTGCTAAAAAACGCTATTTTTGTCCACTACTTAGTGCTGCAAAGTACTGCAATTATATAAACGGTATGATCACTATTTCCATTGCTGACTGAGAAAAATCAGATGCCTGTGTAATGTCCCAGTGGTGTGTTTGTAGGCTTCTT
Organism: Podarcis pityusensis; assembly: GCF_964106645.2. Classification (NCBI taxonomy): domain Eukaryota; kingdom Metazoa; phylum Chordata; class Lepidosauria; order Squamata; family Lacertidae; genus Podarcis; species Podarcis pityusensis. The sequence goes on along the minus strand of NC_138037.1, from coordinate 18,139,452 downwards.
CTTTATCTGTTCCATTAAATGTGAAAAATTCGTAAATCGTAATACTGACTGGGTTTATATTTATAAGCACAGCAATTCCTCACTCAGCTAGTAACAGGGTTTCTCCCGCCCCCCTCCAAGCATGTCATCTTAAGCTGATGGCCTTAAGTATTTTTGAAGGCGCATCAACAACAGAAGCAAACTGTCAACTCAACCTTATGTCATCCAAGTTTGTAGAGCTTAAAACCCAGTAACCAGAAACAAGCAATCTGGTAGTTCACATGAAGTTCACAGAAAATAGAACATAATCATAGAAGGAAAATAACATCACTGATCATTATTAAGCCACAGTAAGAGTCCCCTTTGATGTGTTCCATGTGAAAAAATCTCATAATAAAAATACAAAATGACTGGCACTAAATTTAACTATTACATGCAAATGTAAATAAATAAAAAATGCTTGCCAACAGCAACACAGAAGTGGCATTGAGAAGCTAGCTGATATTTCTTCATTGCAATGAAAAAAAAGACCTTACAGCTACATACTTAATAACTTATTTTCAGTTATTATGACAAATACACATTTCACCTTGTATTCATATATTCACACCTTGCAATTCAGATATGCTCACACATTAAAGGTCTGATTTAAAACGCTACACATTTACATCCTTGTGTCACAATCCACCTATCTGGGACTTAATAAGAACTCAGTTGAGAAATATTTGACCTAGACTCTTGGAAAAGATCGGTGCATACCACTGGAAACACATTAGCTAGGTTTTGTACGAGCACAGTGGAATTTCTGACCTTTTCTCTTTGACTCCTATCTCTTTGAAATTTCCTTTGGGTTCGAATGAATTTTACCAGGTGGCATGAGGGTAAAGCATGTTGAAGAAAACGCCAAGGTTCTAAAAGCGCCCCAGGGCCTCACATTACTAGCTGAATAGTACTTTGCATCTTGACCAATATTCTCAGCTTTGCTAGAGGTGTAAAGTACTTTTTATAGTCAATAAGCTTGATAATGGAGTCAAAACCATTTAAGGTGCTACTTTCCTTATGTCCTCATAAAGAATTTACCCAAACCCAGTTTATGTTCTACACTGCCATGAAGCAGCATAGAAAAAGGACATTGAGTTTTTCAAGATATGTATTAAAGAAGATATGATCTTCTTTAATACATATACAGTGGTACCTTGGGTTAGGAACTTAATTCGTTCTGGAGGTCCGTTCTTAACCTGAAACTGTTCTTAACCTGAAGCACCACTTTAGCTAATGGGGCCTCCTGCTGCCGCTGTGCCGCCGCTGCACGATTTCTGTTCTCATCCTGAAGCAAAGTTCTTAACCCAAGGTAATATTTCTGGGTTAGCAGAGTCTGTAACCTGAAGCCTATGTAACCCGAGGTACCACTGTACTGTATTAATACAAGATACGATATAGATATGATGAAGAAGGGCTGGGGAAGCAGTGGACCTGGCAGTTGTCATAACCCTCATCATCCATGTCCATTTGTCCAATATGTCTAGAGCTGATGGGAGCTGCAAGCCAACAGCATTCAGAGGACTACTATATGCCCAGCAGGCAGAAAACAAATTTGCTTACCTTTCCTCAGCTGTATATTGAGCCGCTTCCCTATCTTTTTGGTATTATAGCCAGTGCTTGAAGTGGAGGCGAGGACATTTTGTGGTGATGATGCCAGGCCTAGGGGTGGTTTTCCTGATGAATTCACACTATGAGGTAGTTGTGAGTAAGAGTCCGTCTGATCTGCTTGATGGCTCACTCGGGGTATTCTTTGTAATGTGTGAAGTCCAGTGTGATTAACACTCTTATTGTCCATATATTGGGAATCGGGACTAAATCGACTGGAGTAGTGAGCATTCTTCTCACTTTGTGATAACTGTTCATATTGCTCTTTCTTCGCTGCCGGAACCACATGGAACCAAATAATGGGTGTTCGCATGGCTTGACGGAACATATGCTGTGCTCTAGGTTTGAGAATGAATGAGAAATTAGCAAATTAAGACTGGCAGACTAGAAGACATTACAAACATAATTACTGATGTTAATTAGGCATCATGAAATGACAAGACATATTGTTGAAACTGAACTGTAAACTAAAAAGGCGAACTGTAAACTAAAAGGCTGATTTTCTTGGAGTGATCTGCTACAAATGTCTTTTCTACTAAAAGTATATTTCTTTTAGGGCAGCACAGTTGTTGTTTTTTAAAAAATCTTCTTTGATTAATAAATGTGGTCTTAAAATTAGCATAAGGTTTCATGTCCTTTTCTTAAATTTTATAAAAGATGACTTTGAAATTTGTAAGCACCCCCCCTAAAAAATCTCCTTAATTCAAAATGTAGGTGATCTAAGAATATGATATATTAACTTGCATAAAAGTTCATGGAAACCTACTTCAAAATAATATTAAACTGTCTAGTTAGCACTTTCTGTTAAATTATAACATGCGTCCCACAGACGGAAAGATTTTCATGCTAAACTTTTTGTATTTGATCTAGTTGCATTCAATGGCCCAGTTAAGAAGTCACACTAAATTATGATGCAGCATTATATATCAGCCATATATCAGCATTATATCAGCCATAACCAGACTTGGTCTCATGTGGTCCTCCCTCCTTTCTCATGAGCAAAAGGAAGAGAATGAAAGCTTCAGCTTTCAATTGTTGAATGAGGCATAGATTCTAGTAATGTCAAAATCAATAAAATATTATTTTTACTGTTGTTCATTTAAAAAAATGGATCCAACTATAGTTTGTTCTAATTTAGAAGAAATGTGCTATGTGGGGAAAAATAACCACAAGAGCCCTTAATAGCCCATTAACAGTTTACAGTATTAGATCTGATGTCTTCCTTATCCACAATGTTGCTCATACCACAACACAACCAACCAATACATGGTGGAGCTGTTTATGAGAAGCATTCTACTACCTTGCACAAAAGGTCATGGAGGAGAATTACTACAATTTGTCCTTAAACTCACAGTTTTTTATTTCCAAGTGAAACACCACATTTGAATGCCATGCTAAACAAAGGTTTTAACACAATGTGAAAGAGCTGGACCAAACCTGAACACAACCCTTCCCTTTCCATGCAGCCAAGGAGGAGTTAAGAAGCTTTTGTTTGCTTTGTTATATCGCCCAGATGCAGGACTGTGGTCATCATTAAATGCCTGCTAGTTTAAAAGAAGTCAAATTCAAACCATGAGTTTCTGAAACTAGCTTGTGATAAACAAAGTTGGAGAACTGAAAGTTTCCAAACCCCTCCTCACAGTCACACAGGAGGAGGGTGTGCACGCACCCAAGGTTTGCTGTGGATCTTTCATTTGAGTGTGATGTTTGAATGTTCTTATTTGATGCATAGTTGACCTCAATACAGCAGTTTTATAAGCACTTAAGCACTGCAGGATATTAAAGGATTGAAATTATCACTAATAGTGTCGGAAATATTTTAATTTAGATTGATTATTCATTATTGCAAAATAAAAACATAAGATTTCAGCATTGTTTCTCCGTCAAAAATCTATGCACCACAAATATTACTGAATGTTCAGGTGATGTAAGCTGCACAATTCCCTCCTGCCCCATAATTTATTTTTTAAATTAAATTTCCACAAGAACTAGAACTCATGAGAACCAGAATCTGGGGGGGGGGGGGCATAATAAAATGACCCAATGCCCTGCTACACAGAAAGTTATAATCTTACTGACTTCTTTGTGGAAGCTTCAGCATTTCTACACACACGTGCATTTCGCATGCAAAATTACATTACTGATTTTGAAACAGTGAACACAATGGTTTCGATGGTGTGTTAATGTTAAGCGCTTCTCCACCTATAAACAAACCGTACCATTCAAGTTAACAGGGGGTAGAGGGAAGAAAAACAGCCCTGTAACAATTTTAAATTGAGGAAAGAAAGTTATGCAATGGCAGTCATTATCCTGTAGCAATTGTAAACTGAGTAATTAAAGAAACACTGTAATGATCTACAAACACACTCCTCTTTAAAGAAAGAACTTACTTAGGCAATTTGTTCTTGAGCATTTTATTCCTCCCCAAATTACTACCATGTGTGATGGTTAAAGGTTAAGAAAAGCAATAAACTGTAAAAATGCACTTACTGCTCAAATCTTCTATTGCGAAGGTCCCCATCATTAATTCTAACAATACAGTCATTTTCATGAAAGAGGTTTTCTTGTTCTGCTTTCCCACCTTTCTCCAGTCGCTTTACTAACAATCCCAAAGTTCTGGAACATAAATTATGACAAATTATCAGTACACTTGCAAAGTTTCCAGTGATTTGGGTCAGAAGAATAAACCCTATCCTAATGCTAAAGTGCCCCCACTGCTCTCAGAAACAAGTCACTCCAGATAAATGTTCTTCAACGTTTACAGACCCAGGACCCACCTTTAAACCAAACATGCATTTCAGGATTCATTTCTTAATCTTTTACCACATATTTTGGTGGTAGTGTTGCTGTTGCCACCCATCTTCGATCTGGCTATGACCTAGGATGCAGCTAAAGGTAAAGGGACCCCTGACCATTAGGTCCAGCCATGGCTGACTCTGGGGTTGCGGCACTCATCTCACTTTACTGGCTGAGGGAGCGGCCGTACATCTTCCAGGTCATGTGGCCAGCATGACTAAGCCACTTCTGGCGAACCAGAGCAGCGCACGGAAACGCCGTTTACCTTCCTGCCAGAGCAGTACCTATTTATCTACTTGCTTTATCTGATGTGCTTTCGAATTGCTAGTTTGGCAGGAGCAGGGACCAAGCAACGGGAGCTCACCCTGTCATGGGGATTTGAACCACCGACCTTCTGATCAGCAAGCCCTAGGCTCTGTGGTTTAATCCACAGCGCTGCCTGCATCTCTCAGCTATAGGACTCAGCTATGCAGCTGCAAATAAAACGTTTTAAGTGTGTTTTAAGTGCAATATACAATGTGACACTAGATAGTGATTGTGAGCCTTATCGGAAATGTAATGTATTTTTAAAAACGCTTTTTTAAAAAAAGCATTTTCAGAACTTTTTAATATTTGTGTAGATTCCGCCCCAATGTGGGAAAACCTGTATTAGAGGAAGGTGTGCACTTTTGCAAAAGCAAGAGTGGGGAACTCTTGGCCCTCCAGATGTTCTTGAACTACAACTCTCATCAGCCCTATATCGCTTGGCACCCAGATATCTGAAGAACCTGTGTCTTTAAAACTTTTGACAGAGTAGAGTTTTGAACTGGCTGCCGTTATTCTGTGTCTGTCATATTATTATATTAGTGTTGTAAACTGATGTATTTTCTCCTTTTTGTACTGAATGATAAGATAAACCTTTTTCAAAATAAAAATAAACTCCTTAACATAATGCTGCTTCAGAGAGTCCCTTTCATTGCACGTGCTCAGAAGAGATGTCAAGATAAGTCTTTCCAGATGTTTTCTCTCTCCAGAACAAGGTAGACAGGGTGAGGGTAGGTATTCTGCCTGGCAACCTCTTGACAACATCAACCTCTTGACAACACCAATCAAAATCTCCAATTATTCTAACACACAACTTCAGTTACTTGTCCTGACCCACTTTACCCATTATTCAACACTTGCAGAGGCTGTATACCACATTTAGCAAAGTAAACACACAAATATGGATGGTATCTTGTATGCCTCCTTCCACCAACTCCTGCAGCCAAGCTGTTGCCAAATGTATTGTTCTGCTTTCCTTGGGAAACGTCAGCGAGGCTGAGAGCGGGGTCTTGTTGTCTGGGCAGCCCAGGACCTCCATACACACTGCCCAGGCTTAAACCCAGAGAGGTCACTTTAGTGCTGCTAATGCAGCAAAAAACAAGCGGAAGGCAGCAGTTACAAGTTGCCAGCCTCTGCAGCCACAGCAGGCGCTGTGATTCTCCAGGGGTTTGATTTCACCCCTTAAGCACATTCTATTTTCTCATGAGACAAATGAATGTCAACAAATCCCTTCCCCTCAATATGATTTTTTATCTTTGTGTACATGTTGGTAAAAAGAGAAAGAGGGAAGTGTGAGGAGAGTCAGAGGTAAAGAGAATAGAGAAAGGGGGAATAAATTATAAAGAGAAATTAAGACAGCAAAAAGATGAACAGTGGGTCCCATGCTACAGACTAAGTTAAAGGTGATTACAAAATTCACCAGTCTGCTTTGAGATTTATTTTATTTTATATTTTTGCAGAGTTTTTGTTTTAAAAGTATAGACCACATTTGTGTATATTTGGTTAAATTTTAAGTGGATTGTGTCACTTCATACCATAGTTATTTCAATTACAACTCAATTTTATCCAAAGGGACGATATCAGCACATGAGTATAGAGGCCAGAGAAGGCCAAGCCACACTTTGGCAACCCAAGTAATGTTCTTATTACATTGCTGGCAACAACACAGTCAGTTTTTATTAGGATACGTCACAATCATTTTCATACAGCTGGGTGGCAGTTGTGGGTCATTCATATCTTCAAAGGAAATATGTCTATAAATTCAAAACAATCTAGACATCAATAAAACATTAGCTGCTTATTTCCAGTTTTACCAGTGTCTATAATTTAGATGTAGAAAGGGAGTGTTAGCATATGTTATTGAGTTTATTTCAGTTACAGAATTAGGCTAACAAAGCTTGTGAAAATGTGGTGACAAGAGCTTTACTATTTCAACACTTGGACTTAAGCTCTATAAATGTGCACACAGACACAAGAGTCAGAGCATCTTTAAGCTTTCTCAGTTTATTCCCATACCTCAAAATCTCCCTTCTGTAAAAATAACAACACCATAATAAAGCAGAATGCTGCTCTTACTTTTAACAGGGGCATATGTTTATAAAGTATGGAAGGTCAAGAAGAAAACCCATTCCCTATTCTGGAGCCTTGCTGCCTTCAACTATGTATACACCGGAAACACAGAATGCATACACACATCCGTGTGTGTGACGTATTCATTCGTTGTTGGACTACAAAAGACACAGGTTCCCCATCCTTGCACCATAGGTACTAAACACATTACCAGGTTCACAAGCAAAATTTTCTTCAGAACTTTCCATAATTATAGAGTTTGCATTTTTGACCTTGTTTCCCCAGTTACCTACATGCGCCCTATAGACAGAAGTAGAGAAAGCTAACATCAGGATTGGCTCAAGGGTTGTTTCTGAGAATGATGGCTCTGCAGTTATCAAGAAATGCAGAGCAAATTTGGGTTCTCGGAGGCTTAAGCTATGGCCAGAGATACTGATGTGGGGTAGGACTAAGAAGAGGGCACTTTAGCTCTGTGAAACCTGGCACAAACGAATACTGATGTTTGACAAGGTTAGTCAAGTTAGTTTTCAGACCCCAGTATAACTGCCACACCTGAGCAGAGTACATTTCATCTGATCCTACTAATAGACTTGCACCAAGCTATCTTTGTGACCGATTTCTTTAATTGTACTTTTTAGACATTATGCCTTTTACCAAGGCACTTCTCCAGCAGAAGTGAGGTTTCGGGGAAACAGTTTGGGAAGAAATTAAAATGTATAAAGGATACAGAAATGCAGAACAGTTTTTACTAGAAGTGGGTTGAAGACTTGTATCTGGCAAACTTTTACACAGGATTTATATACTTCCTGGTCTCTCCCTCTCTCTCTCGTGTGTGTGTGTGTGTGTGTGTGTGTGTGTGTTGTCTTTACAAAGCTGAACGCAGCTTCAAATCTGCTTAGACTTTCCTACTTGCTTATTGGAGTTAGAGCCCCCCATTAAATGCCCATTCACTTCCCATATAGAATCCAATCACTCTCACGGCTGTGTATTTATTAAATATACAAAACATCTAATTGCCATGTGTGGGGCCTACTTGTGGTTGGCCTTCAGCCGTGTGATAATTACATCTCTTCAGCTGTGCATGTTTTTGCCCAGGCAACTATAGAAAGGAGGTACAAAACAATATTTGTGAATAACAGATGCAGCATTTAATCTGAGATCTCTTACATTAATTTAACTTGTGGGTTTTGTTTAATGAAAGTAATTGCAGTTTTGACGAACAGATTTTTTTTTTTATTACACATTGTTATCGCACTACAGGATTAATAAGATTTCGACTTGTTAAGGGCTTATGTAGTTAGTGGAGATGAGAAACGTTGTGTAGGTAGTAAGGTGTGTTTTGCATTATTATTAGAAGATTCAAAATATAACTTTCTTTAAAACAGGAAGCAACAGCTATCATTATACAGAAATAAAATTAACATACTCATTATTAAATGCAGAGGTGTCTGGGAGAAGAGATGAAATATTAACATCCTATCATAAATGTAATTTTTCAAACCACAGGTCTATTATAGAAATTAAGATGGAAATGACCTGTTGCCCCAGGATGTGAACATACTTGTGAAATCACTAAATTTCTGAAACTCCTTAACTGATTAAAAAAAGCAAAGTATTTGTTTTATTCATTAAACCAGAATATCCTCTGCCTAATTAAGTAAATTCTCAGTACCTCTACCTAATTTAAGAAATAAGTCAAGCCTCTGCCAAGGAAATACTGCATCCATTAACATAAGATAAGAGGGTGCAAGGGCTGATTCACAAAAAGAGAAATGTAGTAGGAAGGGGGAACTAGCAATCATCATCTCCCTTACTCTTTCAATAGCAGATGAGTCCCACTGGATCAAAAACCATTGCACTGTATTTAATCCACCATGATTAAGAACACTCTTGTCTCTAATATATGCAAGCTTTTGTGTCTTTCCTGATTTAAGCCAGTGGCTTTCAAACGGTGACTTGGAAAACCTTGGGAATACTCAATGAGAAGATTAGCAATGGCAGGCAGCTTGCTCATTACAGTACTGGTCTTCCCCTTGCAAAATGCAACTACAGCCACATGTTTTGGAACTTATGGGACAAATCATGGAGGTTAGTTTGATCTACTACTCAAAACAGATACATGGAACTTCCAAATTCAGAAGGTGAATACTGTTGATTACCACTTATCTGGAGGTTGCAACAAGAGGGAGCAATCACACTCATATCCTGCTTGAAGACATCCCAGAAGCATCTGCTTGGCCACTGTGAAAAACAGGATACTGGACTAGCCTGACTTTTGCTCAGAGCCCAAAAGGTCTGATGCTATAATCTACTGATTATAGACCCTTTCATGACTTTTAAGCCTTTTAGCTCTTTGCAACTGATTGGCATGCCAGATAATTTTAACACAGTTATTCTCCCTCCCTACAATGTCATCTTTAACATCCAGGATTAAGTTTCAAATGTCATCTATTACATACTGAGAATCCAAAAGAAAGTCAATAAACTGTATTTCATAAATCCAAACCGTATTGTCTGACTCTGGAAATTTCAATAATATCTCCTAAGTTAACAAATTCATTTTGTGCTAAATGTAGACGGTGGGTGGTCTATTCCTCATAAGAAACTGTTTTCAGCAGTTTAATATATTGTTCAAAGTCTGAAACAAATCTGGTTAATTATTTTTACAGAGAACACATGAACATCTCTCTCTCCAAAAAATTTCACTTCTAGGTTCACCAAACTAAGGAAGATGCTAAGATCCCTGCTCCCACTCTTCTGTCACGAGTATTTAAAAAATGAATAAAAAGATATCCAGCAGAGGTTATGTCAGCTGCAATTATCATATACAATTATAATACACATCTGAGAACTATTTTTGCATTGGTTGGTTCCTCTATTATTTATAATCCAGAATTACAAATGCCATCTTTCTCCCTTTTAAAACTGCATTGCATAGCATCTTGAGTTGTGTTTTATTTTCTAATCATTAACTATAATTTCGAAACCCCATGGGGTGAAAGGAGTGAAAACAAAGAGGCTGACACAATCAGTCGGAGTTCTTATTTAGGAGGTTGCTATTTTGAAAGATGTATGGTAGTTAAATGCAGTTATTTAAACTGCAATTATCAAGGAAGATTAAATAAATGAGATGCATCTATTGTATTTTTTTAATCTATTCACTTAAAAGATTTTAGAACCACCCTTCATCAATTAGATACTAGGGCACTATACAAGATAAAGCCAAAAATGGTCATATACCCAAATTACAAATCAAAACAACTTTATGGGGTTGTAAATACAATAGGATAGAGTGCACAACTAAAATGTCACGGCAAAGATAAAAGTTCTCACTTGGAATTGAAAATATAACAAGGTCAGAATACTTCTTGGAGAGGGTGTTGCATGGTTGGGGCTTCAAGATGGAGACAACTCACTCCTTAAAGCTATTTAACTTCACTAGCAGATATTAAAACATGGGCAGGCTGCTATTGTAAGGGAGCTAGGCTCTGGTTAGAATGTCAACCTGTGTAGGCACTGCTAAATTCAAGACCACATAATCGCCCCAGCTCACTTTTTATATAGCACGGTTCACACCAACTCTTTCTAAGTAGCCATGCACCTGCACATATGGTCATGTAGATGAATTCAGCAATCTGAACCTGACTCAAAGTCCTGCTCACTATAATTCCCAGTGGGTGTAATATAAAAAGGTAGGCCTTCTTCTTTTCTTCCAAAGAGAGAACCATAATTTTTTTTTATGTCTCTTTGGCTTTTTGTGCTTAATTGGTTACTAATTTTTATTATTTTAATGTATTGATGCTTCAAACCACCCTGGGATTATAGCTGATGAAGGACAGTTTAGCAATTGAATGGATTAATAATGACAATAATAAGGGACTTTATATAAAATTGTGAGTTGCCTTGACCAGGTGGGACAGTGGTGCTTTATATATAAATTCCACATTCATAAAATTAGATTCCTATAGAGGCTTTAGATAAGACCTATGCCCTGTGGCCTTTAAACAGAAATGGACCTTTAAGCAGAAATGGTCCCTTAAGCAATCCTGTCTTTTCCCTGAGGACTTTGCTGCTGTATGTGTTTTACCATCACTAGCCTAGTTCACATGACTGTGGCCAGAGAGGAACTCACAGCTTCTCTGCTCCTCCATGGGTTCCCCCCTCCCAAGCTGTGTTAGGCTAAGACAAGATTTGGCATAGTATGTCATCCAAATCAATCTCTCCTCATGAACCATGAGACCAAGATTGTGAGGCTCATAGGTATTGTGTTGAGGAGGTATTTTTATACATGTTGCTTACATCATGTCATCAGGAGGGTACAGAGGCGCTAGGTTGCCCCCAAGATTGGGGCCCCCCAGCACGCATCACATCACATGCATTGTGCATGTGTGACTGTATGTGAAAACAGAAGAGGCCAAGCACTCTGGAGAAGCCGGCCACTGGACCTGCAATAGGCAGGGCCACCTCAAGATTGAGCTGGCCCAGCTCTCTTAACACAAATATTAAGGGGGTTGATGTGCCTTCAGCCCCCTAGAGTTGGCATGCTTAGGAGGGTATATTGTGTTACATGCCGATTGGTTATAAAGTGTTAACATATATGTTGCCATAGAATCAAGGTACACTATTCAGTTTTTTCTAATTGTTCTTTATCTTCACTATTGTTAAGGGGGGGGGGTGTTCTCCTTGCTGTTCCTCAACAGTACATTCCAAAGGGGGGGACGTAGGGATTACAAAAAGTGAGCAAGCAATAGGTGATTCTCTAGCCTTAGGGTCATGGCTGCTGGCCTATAGTGGCTGCTGGCCTAAAATGGTACTTGTCTGGTTCTGATCCTCTTCAATATCATGAGGCCGTTGTCAAAGGCTTACTGAAATCAAGATAAACTACTTCCAAAGCATTCCCCTGAGCCACCAAGCATGTAACTGTATGAAAAAAAAGAAATGAGATTTGACTTGCTTTTGAGTATCCCATGCTGGGTCTTAGTAATCACAGCATCCTTTTCTAAGTAATTGCAGACCAACTGTTAATTAGCTATTCTAGTGCTTTTCCTGGTCAAGCTGACCAGTCAGTAGTTACCTGGCTCTTCCTTCCTCCCCTCAAACCATTTTGAAGATGGGGACAACATTTGCAAGAGATGGCTTTCGACTGCTATTCAGATATATACTGCTTTCAACAGTGGAGGGTAGAACTTAACCAGCTGGGTTGGTAGACAATGAATCCTCACTTTTAAGCTATTGTAAAATGGGTATCTGAAATGGTTTTAGACTGTACTGTATTTGGACTTGGATTGAATACTAAATAATCCAAACAGATGCTTCAAAATCCATGTTCAGCTAAGAATACAAGATAAAAAATTAACACAATCAACAAATATATATTGCTTGTAAGCCACTCTGAGCCCGGCCTTGGCTGGGGAGGGCGGGGTATAAATAAAAATTATTATTATTATTATTATTATTATTATTATTATTATTATTATTTTACAAGAAGTACGGTAATATAAGTAATAAAAAACTGCAAAAACAAAGGGGGACGACGACCCTGAACCAATAAATTAACTAAAATGTCGCGAAGCCCTAAATGGCTCAAGTTGCATTAAGAGCTGAACACCTCTAAGCCATTTACAGTTATGAGGCTGTTACTTCTCACTGTGCTTTCATAGCTGATGCAGCATAAATAAAAGAAAAACAAGCAGCCTTGCAAAGCAAGAGGTGGCAAAGCCACGCTGAGATAAAAATGAAAGAGCAATTTCTAAAAGATTTATGAGCTTTAGATTTTGAAAGTTGCTCTCGTGCACACACTGGATATAAAAATAAAACCACATGACAGAAATAGAACCAATATGGAAGACTAAAATCCGTAACAATGTATTTTATGTAGGGATGGGTTAGCCTACCTGTACCCCTTCTCAACCAACTGGATAAAATTATTTGCACAGTGAGATCTGTTGAAGGGCTGCAACTGAATTTCAAGCCTTGCAACTTCACTGTTAGAGAGGTTGTCTGATTATGCTCCTCAGATCTATTTGAATGAGTGAAGATAGCCAGCCCCCACTATTCTCAATTTATGATTTTCCAAGTTACTCCACAACTAGATGTCTTCTGTGTGCCATTCCAGAATCTTAAAGAGCCACTTGATTATCCTCCAACCAAAATCCCCTAACGAGCCATCCATAAGCCTATGGTATGTCAAGCTGTCAAAATGCAATTCCTAACATGTCAGGATAATTAATGATCCATGACAACTTTCCTAAGAATACAGAGCTTCTCCGATTTCTTTCCCCCACTCCTAGTTTATGATAATCTCCTCTGCCGTAAAATAGGCTCTACTCTCCATTCAGATCTAACACTTTTTAAAGCATCTCAGCAATGTAATAAAAGGCTCAGCCAAGCAGCTGATTGCACTAGTCACTTATGTGGGGAAGCTACAAAATCGTCATCCCCTGTCTACACATCATTTCCATATTCAACATGCTTAGTCAATATGGTACCCTCGAGATGTTCCATCATCCCTGACAATCAGCTATGCAGTCTAACAACGTCTGGAGGCAACCACATTGGCTACTTCTGTTCTATGTTACCATCCCAGGATCTTGGGATGAAAAAAAGTGAGTCATTCAAAAAACTCTGCTCTTCCAATCTTTCATGGTTTGGAATCCAACATTTTTCTGCTCTCTCACTTTTGCTTGGCAACACAGCCAGATTATTACAACATGCTGTTGTGTTGCTATTTAAGTTTTATTTAGATGAATTTTATCCTTTGAGAAATTATCTGAGCCTTCTGGTGGCTAGTAAGAGAAGCATGCCATTAGCAAGCAAGCAGATGAAATTATTATTATTATTTCTTTATATTCCACCTTTCCCTGGTGGGACTCAAGGTGACTTGCATATACAAATGAGAACTGCTAAAAACGTAGGAAAAAACTATCATTAAAAAACAAACAAACACTGATGAAAGTAAAACTGCATGCATATATAAAAACTATTAAAACTATACAGTCTGTTCCCAGAAGCCTGTTGGAACAAATGGCTTCACCTACTGGTGGAAGGGCAAGGAGGTGAGTTTGCCTTCCTTTATTTCCATGCCTTTGGCTAATTAAACAAACTATTGCCTTTAAAATGGTGTGTGTAATTGTTTTGTTTGTTACTGTTATGTACTTTTGTGTTTTTTGTATTGCAAACTGCCCGGTGATCCTAGAAATTTAATTTCATCATCATCATCATCATCATCATCATCAACTAACTAATACTGGCTCTGCGGAGTGGTTTCAGATAGGGGTTTCTCCAAGCCCTATCCTGGTATTGTCCAGATCAGTTTCCAATTTATGTTCCAAATTAAATTTAACTTTTCTAACTCTTGAAGCATCTGATACCACTTGCTCAGCATATCCTTTGTTTGGCTCTTGAAATATTTCATACTAGTAAAAATAGCTCTTGGTCCTTTCACTTTATCAATTTATAATATCCAAGGGGCGGGGAGAGAGAGAGAATGTTATTACATCATAGATTTAAGACTGAACTAATCCAAGTTTTACCATAAAGAAAGATTTTCCAAATGATGCATCAAGGAAAACTGCTCACTATATATATATATATATATATATATATATATATATAGGCACACACACACACACACCCCAATACGTATGGTGATAATTCAGGGCTACGTTGAACCTTTAATTTGCACCATGTATTTAGTATAGTCTTATTTATCTCTCCAATGATAAGATCCAATTTTGGAAACCAAAGTTAATTAACTAAAGGGCATTTTTAATTCATCTTTTGCTGGGCTTGTGACTATATACAATAAAACCCAGTAGACTCTCATTATCAATTTAGATGCATAATAATATAAATTAATTTTTGATAATGTTATACCCCCAAGTAATTCAAATTTAAATAATGTCTTTCCAGCGTCTATTGGAGGTTTACCATTCTACATGAATGTTAAGACTAACTTTCTGCCATAATTGTAAAATAGCTAAATTGTGCCTCACTGGTAGATTCTGAACGGGGGAAGAATATTTTAGGTAATAGATTCATTTTTATCAAAGCTATTTTACCTGACTAAGATAAAAGGATACCTTTATCTTGTCTAGTGACCTAAATCTTTCATTGTTTCTTTTAATAATTTCTGATCAATGTCCTGAGCTCCTAGATTAAATTTTCTTTGAAGTGAAATTCCTGGATATTTAATTGGTTTATTTATAACAAGGAGAGAATATTTTGTAACAATGCTATGCACAGCTGGTTTTCTATAGATTAATACCAAACCACTCAAATTAGGTTACGGTTGCTATTATAGTACAAAATTATACTGTAATTATTATATGATATAATATTTGAAGGAAAGGGGAAATGATTCTTCTGGATTTGTTCTTGTATATCATTTGCACAAAGAACCTGTTCACGCATCTCACTAACTATGGCTTAGTACAAACTCATGAGCGTGAGGGCTCCAAGAGAGACAATTTGCTCCTCCCTGGTCTTTCTCCTGCTGAGACAGAGATATGTGGCTTGTAACACTGCTATTTACTGGGTGCTCTGAGCAAATCCAGAGGCAAAGTAAGCCTCTGCCCCCACACCTCTAGATCCAAGCTGCAGGGAGCAGCAGAAGCTTGTTTCTGCATTGCACAAAATCGTCCACCACTTCCCCAGATACAATCTTAGACCTGGAGTACGGGATTGTCTGTGACCTCACACTGCATTTGAGAGGTGCAGCCTGAGCTGCCTGAGACAAGACCCTGCTCCTTGTGGAAAGAGAAAGATCCTGGCAGACACACATTTGTAGTTGGTCACAAAGGCCAGTCAGAATTTGAAGACCCTTGAAAAGGATGTCCAGACAAAGATTCCAAGGCAGAAGGCAGGCATTCTATATGACAATGACTTTTGACATGGACATACTAAACACAGAGGACACAGGAACCATTAAACCTGTATTTCAGAACTGGATTACTTTTATTTTCCACACAATAAACGTGACCATTGAGTATAGAAGGCTATATAAGGTCTTTATATACCCTTTGGACCCCTGACCATTAGGTCCAGTCGTGACCGACTCTGGGGTTGCGGCGCACATCTCACTTTATTGGCCGAGGGAGCCGGCGTACAGCTTCCAGGTCATGTGGCCAGCATGACTAAGCCACTTCTGGCGAACCAGAGCAGCGCACGGAAACACCGTTTACCTTTCCGCCGGAGTGGTACCTATTTATCTACTTGCACTTTGACGTGCTTTCGAACTGCTAGGTTGGCAGGAACAGGGACCGAGCAAAACGAGCTCACCCCGTCGCAGGGATTCGAACCGCCGGCCTTCTGATCGGCAAGTCCTAGGCTCTGTGGTTTAACCCACAGCGCCACCTGCGTCCCTAGCAGGCTATATATCTTGTTGTTATTATTACAACAACAATATTTATTATGACAGCATTATTATTATATTAGCAGCAGCTGCCCATTCAGTGACCCTGAAACACAGTTAAAAAAACTGATGTCAGAACTGCACTTCCAAGGACTTGTGGAATTTCCCCACTAGCGCTGTAATGTTCAAATTGACCCTGCTCAAACTGAAGGTCCTGAATACCACCAGCAGCCATTCACTTAGTATCCTGTTTTGTTTCTAAATACCTGACATGGAGATGTGGATGATAGATGAACTGCAATGCCCTTCACTCTGAATACCTTGATCTTTATAGTGACAAATGCCACGTTTAGCAGCTTGGGGATGACATCGGCAATTGGTTTTACTGAGCACAGGAAGAAGAATATACAAAAAAAAAAAAGCTCCCTGGTTTTTATGAAAAACTAATGGGTTGCCTGTTCCTGCCCTCCCACCCTATATGCAGCCCTATTCATCTTTGCCTAAAACCTGAAAACATAACACTTCTCGCAATGGCAGTACCAGTAATGTTGCCATTGAGAAGTGTTTCTTGGCTGACCTGAGAGTCTGCTCTTTGAGATGATAATGTCCATTCAGACTGAAATATATTATTTTTCCTCACCACAATGTCTTGACCTGATTTATGCAGCCTTTATAGCACCATTATGTGCAAAACATAAGCTCCATTGACAGCAAAAACATTGCAAAGATGGCAGAGATAGCAGCTGCAATTCACCACAGGAGTCAAGGCCAAGCTGTTGAAAAAGGCTTGAACTTGTGTTCCACAACAATGTAATACATTTTCTATCCATGACTGAAATGAAGATAGCATACCTATGCTCCTATGCACTGGGATCTCATGTCTTCTGTCTTTTTTCCTGATCCTCTCTCAACCCCCTCCTTCTTGGGCTTTGGAGTTTGTTTCCCCTGATAGCTCCAAACAAGGAGGGATGATCTAGTTAGCACAGCCCTTCCTTACGAGCTTTGCTTCTTTTGTTTAAAGAAAGGTGCAAGGTTTTTCCCGCTAACATCATGATTTTAATTTAATTTGGCTCTTAACAGAAGTTGGCTTGAAACATCACTTGTTACTTAGCTACTTTCAAAATGAGAGTCACGCAAGGAAACGGAGGGAGTTTGTTATTGCCCCCATCTGCCTAGCCCAATTCCCTTGCCCCCAATGATCCTTTCTGCAGTGAAGGGAGCTATACCTTTGCTATAGAGGGGTAACTTTGCTCCTCTGCAAATTGTCACAGATTCCCAACTAGGGCTTGTGAAGATGCATTTGCCCAGTTTTGTTTGCCCCCAGCCTCTTTCCGTGGCAGCCAAGCACAACACAGCACTCACTATCTGAAAGGTCCCCCTTACCCTCTAGAGAGACTTTGTGGCAGGCACAGGGACTACAGAGGGACAAAGAGGAAGAGAAAATTCTGTAAGTTGCCTTCTCTGGATACAACTCAATTAATTCACACATTCATCAGATCTTTGTTTTTTGTTTTGATTTGGGAGGTGGCAGACTATTGATGAGGAAATTCAACACTTTAGCTAAGCCTTACTTTTTTCTTTACAGCCAAGCAACATTAAAGCATAACACATCATGGTTTATTATCTTTGGGAGCAGGGGCTGTCATTCAGCAGCAGCAGCAACTACCACTTGTACCTGGAATACATAGCTAAATGAATACCAGATCATTCACAAGAGGGACAGTCTTATAGCAGCATTTAGTCTTACCTCCCAAGTCCCCAGGGAAGGCTGCTGTAAGAAAATTATTACTTTGTCACAGCGCCACATGCCATTGTACCTAGTCAGCCATTAACTAAAAAAAAATAAAAATACTCAGGAATGAATGATTTCTATACCACATTCATCATTCTTGGGGGCAGGGAGAGAGAGAACTCCCCTATTTATCAAGTATGAAAAGCAGTTGATAAGATATATTTGATATACAGTGACATTTGCTTTTAATCAATTTAAAGTGAAATTGCTGATGGATAGGTGGACTTGTCAAAACATAATACCCCTTCAATATATAATCCAAGATTACATTTATAAAATGCATGTTTGGTCCTTTCTCACCAAAGAGAGCAGAAAATGTGAATGCAATTACTCTCCCAAGATAAAGGTAATCTCTTTCTCTTCCCCACCCCACCTCCTGAAGTCCTACTTACATCTTCGAGGAATTGCCAGGATTTTCTTTTACACCACAAAGCTTTAAATCCTGGCACAGAATCATAATTGCTTTATAGGTCATTTAATTTTCCAAGTACATTCAATCAAAGACCCTAAACACTAAAACTCTGCCTCAATAAAGTGAGCATTATGATTCTGAGTGTTCTCTTTACAGATGAAGATCGGAAAACGGCCATATCATCTGCATGGCACTCATTTTATCTACATCGCTCGGAACTCATAGATAGTTATCTTTTCCCCCATTCCCCCCTTTCCTTTTTATTTTTGCATGCAATGCAATACAAGACACACTTGTGTTCAGCAGCAGATCAAAAACCATGCTATACTTCATGCCGCTGGCTTTATTTAACACCACCGTCACTATAAATTTTACTCCTTTCAAGTTTGAGTTGGGGGGAAATGTACACACAGAAGTGTGTCTTCGTGGTTTTGGATGCTGCCAGTGTGGTAAATGATGGTCTAAGCAGCCAGGGATAAATGCTGCATGAAGTACATTTCTAATATTAAACCAAGGTAAAAGGCAAGAAGAAACTTTTATGACACCCTGATGGAAATAATTCACATCCTTGCAATTCAGCTCCACATTAGGACAGAAAATAATTTATGTTATAAATTAGGAAGCAGGTTCTGTCATCCTCACCTTGGCCAGTGCAGTTAAACTTACAGGCAGGTTTTCTTATGGCTTAGAGTCAGCAAGATTTTCTTCTGAAAAGATCGTGCTTTATTTCAAACAGACACCCTCGCCCCTCCATAGGTGGCTACACATAAGATAAAAGTGGAAGCGAAAATATAGGAGGCTATGATTCAATTAAAAACCTACACAATACATTACCTTCCGCCTCGGGCACTGAAAGGTACTACATGGATCCCCAAAGGGCCGCCGTCATTGGAGACTTCAACGAGCTTTACCATATCACTGTGAGACAATGATGAATGAGGGAACATGAACATGTACCGTAAATGAACCAAAAAAAAGACCACACACACATAAACACAAACACAAACAAACACACATACACACACACACACAAAGATATTTGAGAATTGGTAGTGATGATAGGAGCACTGAATGTTACATACCTCAGTATTAATCTGATGGCATGAAAGGAGATCAATCATCAAAAATAATTCAGTTAATAAATCAAATGAAATGTGAACTAATGTTTTGGGTAAGCTTAATCCATTATATGAATTGTATTATGTTCAACAATGACAGGTGGAGGTTCAGATTGGCTTTTGCATGGATTGAGAGCGAAGCCATTGTATTGTATGAAAACAGACAGTTCAAATGCAATTCCCCCTCCCAATAAAAATTCAATCTATTATTTCTAATAATTGTATTGTATGAAAGCAAACAGTTAAAATGCAATTCCCCCTCCCCATAAAATACAATCTATTATTTTTAATAATTTGAAAATGCCACATACATGAATATATTTTTAAAAATATATATTCCAATGCAGGCTAAGTGGTCAGGTGGATACATTCAACGGCACTGATATTCCATTTTGGATAAGCACTAAAACTGACAGTAAAAGCATTCAGACAGAGTGAAAAACATGGTTTAGGCTACCCAGAGTTAAAAACTTATGACATGGTTTAAACTACACACAGAACACACAAACCATAGTTTAGAATGGCTTTCATTTCCTGTCTGCTTAGCACTCAACTTCCTGAGCTCACTCCTCTCCCCAAGGTACAGCCAGTCCCTTGAGGTAGAACAATGGCTCTAACTATGGTTTGTCAATTCTCAGTGAATTTAGAAGTTACAGCAAACTGGAATCAGCATAAATTGTAGCTTGAAGATTCAACTGTAAACTTCAGTTTCTGTTTTGATGGTCTCAAACCAATTATTATTTATAGACATATTTTGTTTTGTGCGACACACCCTCTAGTATCTTTGTAATTCACATATGACTTTCATCAAATATGCCCTTTGGAACTACCTCTCAGTAGAGATCCAGCACGCGTCATTCCTACCTTCATTTAGATGTTCCCCAAACCCTATGTTATTTAGACTGGCCTTTGCAATGATAAATTATTTTTTACTAACAAGTATTCATTTATGCTTTTACTAATGTTTTTACTGACATTATTAATGTCCTTAATGTAAATTTTGTAGGCTATACACGACATTCATGTATTTTTTTAGAGTGAAGTCTACAAATATTTCCATAATCAAAATATAACATAGGGATGTATGGTGGTGGTGGTTTTTAAAATGCTTTCACTTTCCTTCCCAATTTTTCAGATTAATTTCAATATTTCCTTTTGAAACATTCATTTTCAATATATGCTTGTATGCCTCATTTGTCCTACATGTGCAATGGTGAAATGTCATTTTAAGTTGTGGAACTCCCCACAGAGGTGTGTCTGGTACCTTCATTATACAACTTTTGGCAAATGCTGAAGATACAGCTCTTTACCCTGGCTTTTGACACTTGAGATGTATATCTTTAGGATCCACCTTGTTTCTGTAATTTTGTTATTTAAAGCTCTTTTCAATATTGTGTTTTAATTTTTGTAACCCACCCTTGGGCTCTGGAGTGAAGGGTGGGTAATAAATTGTAATAGCATCAACAGCAGCAGCAGCTGTGGCTATATGGAATATTATTGGCTACACTAGTTTTCTGAAATATGGTGAAATCCTGATGTCATGTTTCAACAACTCATTGATTATATGCTATCATATTAGTCATTTAGACCCATGAGACCTGAGTTTCAAAAGCTATTGTCAGCCATGAAGGCAGCTTATTCAGAAAGGGGTGTCAAATTAGCAAAGGATTCCCCACCCAACAAAACAGGGTCTACTGACTAAATGAAAACAGCTCTCTGGTTATACCGTTCATGTAGGAATTGTATTTAAACCGGATACTGGGGGAAAGGCAAACATGTTAATTACTTTGATTTTCTATGAAATTGTCTTTATAATTCATATTTTATTTGTAACAGAGTTGTTCTAAGAGAGTAGCAATACTATATTCCATTAAATAGAACAATTAACAAATGTAAAAAAAAAAAAATCTATACCCAATATCACATTCTGGATGATCTAAGAGTCCAAGAGTGTTTAATGCATGTTTCACTTGAATAACAGCCCCATCACTTCCAAAGCAGCTTATGAGATGTCAGAGTAAGAGGAAATTTAGGGGGTGAGGG
Source organism: Podarcis pityusensis (assembly GCF_964106645.2). NCBI lineage: Eukaryota > Metazoa > Chordata > Lepidosauria > Squamata > Lacertidae > Podarcis > Podarcis pityusensis. The sequence goes on along the minus strand of NC_138037.1, from coordinate 18,117,940 downwards.
TCAGCTGTTCTAAAGACACACATTTTACTGGGATAAGACAGGAAGCTGCCTTATGCAGAGTCCACCATGGATCCATCAATACAGTCTACAGGAACTGATAGAAGCTCTACACGGTTTCAGACAGGAGTCTTTCCCACCCTGAACTAGGGAATGAACATGGGAGTTTTCTGCATTTTATAGTGCAACTTCATGAGTACCTGGCAATATAAGTGGAAGCAACACAGCAGGGAAAAATTCAAGAGAACAGCCAAATTGATTTTTCATTACTTGTTGAGTGATTGCTCTCTCTCTCTCTCTCTCTCTCTCTCTCTCTCTCTCTCTCTTTTTTTTTTTCTGCGTAGCTTGAATAAGCCAATATTCTCTTGCCATGGTAAAAATGGGCACATCCAAAGATAATGATGTATATCTTTTAACAGATTCTTCCCACATAAAAATTGGTTATCTGAATAAAGACTCCAGATCTACCTTACACATAACTCTTAGTGAAGGCAACAATACAACTTTTTTCACAAAATGGCTTTTCTTTTTGGCCAATGCTCCCTGATTAAAAAAAAAATAATTCAATGTGCTTAGTGATGCTCTAAATCTACCCAGGGCTTTTATGCTTAGAGGTCTTGTGCTAATAAATAAATAAATAAATAAATAAATAAAAGCAACTCCCCGTTTGTGCCCTCTCCCAGGTCAAAAACAACTTGCACGTTGGCAGTCACATAACAATTGAATGGATGCAAAATGGCCGCCACCTGTACTGGGATCTTATAAATTCAGGCCTTTATTAAATGTTGTGAAAGTCTTTATTAAATATTGTTACTCTCCCCCAGCCCCAAAGATCCTGGGAACTGTAATTTGTTAAGGGTTCTAAGGAGACTCCCTATTCCACTCCCAGAACTACAATCCCCAGAGTGGTTTAAAAACCAATCCATTTTCCCAGAGAACTCTGGGAATTGCAGCTCTTTGAGGAGAATGGGGGGTCTCCTAACAACACTCACTACCCTTAACAAATTACAGTTCCCAGAATTCTTTTGGGGAACCTATGACTGTTAAACAGTGGTATGATACTGTTTAAAATGTATAGAGTGGATTTGAACAACAATATAATTTAAGTGTAGCAGCTTAAGTGTTGCTACTGTATGTATATCTTTGGTGTTATAATTAAACATGCAATTCTATTAATAAACTTACTCTAAAGAATAGTTGCCAGCATTCTCCAAGCCAGCATCTGCATGCCCGACTGGTTCAACTCTGCTATTTTCCTCTTCTGTTCCATCTTCATCCTGGTCAGAACAAAAGTGACAGTACCACATAAGCATTTGAATTACCTTTGGATATCAAAATTTATTCCAGAATTGCTTCCTCACCCCATCCCACAAGAAATATCAAAATTAATTTGATATAACTATTTGTATTCAGCAGTAATGAAGAAAGGTTTATAGTCAAGTATGCAATATTTGAAATTGCTCCACAAAGTGCTATTCTTAATATAAAGGAAAGTTTATTTAAAAAGTCAAATGAATAAATTTGATAAATGAAGCAACACAGTGAGCTTTAATCTTAATTTACAATAAGTGACACTTATCATTTCATTATTAATTATATTTATTAGATGCTCTTTTCATAAGAAAAATTCAGTGACATACAATTTTTTTAAAGAGTGTAAAAACAAGAACAACCTAAAATAACACACACATTGCACGTTCTGCACATAGTGAAGAAAGCACACAACTCTGAGATTTCTCCCCATGCCCCATTCAGGTGTAGACCCGTCACACTGATAAAATACAGAAAGATCAGAAACAAAGGAGATGGTTTTAAATGCTCATGATTGTGCTAGGCAAATAGGGCATTTCTGGATAATGGCCAGAATTTTTGTAGATTACTTCAGCAGTCATTTGTAATAAACAGTTTTGAGGACTGATATGTTCAAGGTGTTAAAACATATAGCAAGGGAGTATGGGACAGCTTATACAGTCAGTGACCATTTCGTGTAGTGGTTCCATTCCTGGCCACAAACACATTGGCAGAGCATGTATACGTGTGCCTTGCACCTTTCCGTTCTGCCCCCATTCCACCCTTTGAGTGACATGTTTAGTGCATTAATCAGTTGTTGCCTATATACTGATTGCAAACATTCTGGTTTTCCTATGGTGGGGTGATGAAAGTGTGGCCCTTTCAGATGTTGCTGGACCACAACTCCCATCATCCCTGAGCATTGTTCATATTGCCTGGGGCTGGTGGAAGTCCAACAACATCTGAAGGTTCAAAGGTTCCCCACACAGGCCTAGACTCTCGTTCCCTTGCTCATAAACATGGAAGGAAACACTGAAACTATCACAAACAGGAGACTCATCGAAGACCTATATTTGCGGCCTGTATTTTTAAGTCCCTCACCATGCCCCCAATACAAATGCCCATGCTTCAGGCTCCTTGAAGAAATCCTACAGAATTTGCTGCTTGCTGAATAACTACTCTGCAGAACACAATGCAATAGAAGTCCAACTCTCTTGATGAAGTTCGTTTAAGTGGTTTGGAAACTACCAATTTAACAGTTACCACAAAGGCACATCTTCCATAGCCAACACACTGTGGCTGCTGTGCCCCGACATAAATACCAATTTATGTTGGGGCACAACATTAAACTCTGGAGCCACAGGAAGATGGAGGAAGAGCAATTAAGCAACTTCCAGAACTGTTTTTGGATTCTAAAACAACTTTAAAGGGTATTAAGTTGGTTTACCTAAATGGAAATTTAAACTGTTGCTACATATACATACTCCATTTTAATCCTAAAACCATGCATGCAGTAGCTACTAGTTCATCCATTTATGGGACTTTTCATTAGAAGAGGAGGAGCCACAGCATTGTTAGCTCTGCAACTTTCACAGACATTTGTGTTTCTTTCATTCCTCCCATGTACAAACACACAGACACAAAAAACTATTGTAATGTAGCCAGCAGATTTCAGAGCGCAGATTTTAGATTCTACACACTGAGGCATCAATCAGCAAAATAATAAGTGGTGGGTGAAGGGTTATGAGTTCAGCGCAGAGAGAGTCAGACAATATATTAAATTATTGAAGAGATATTAAAGCAAGGCAGAGGCAGCTGGTAATGTCCAATTGACATTTCCTCTGAGAGTCTGCAAAAATAAGGAGCTGGATGCACCAAGCTTTCTCTCTGAGTTGTAGATGCTTTGTGCACGCGCTGGATGGAAGCTCGCTGCGTGAGACGAAGCTCCTTGAAGATTGATGATCCTGTGTTTTGAGAGGCTCTAATATGCACTTCTTAGTCATCTATCTCTCTTAAGCACCAGGCAAGTAATACATTTCAAAGGTTAACCAGCATCTTGAACTTGCTTAAGACTGCATTAGGAACATAAACACAAACTCCAAATAAGATGTGGGTGTTATTTATTTATTTTAAAAGGTGTTCAAATATATAAAGAGTTGAATATTCCAGCAACATGTTAGCAATCATAAGTGATTTCAGATGTATTGATTTTAGTGTGTGTGAGTTAAAATTTGCTCTACGGAGCATAACTGAAAACATAAATATTTAAGGATACTAGACAAAACCTCACCAGAGCAGGCTATATACTCTCTTCCCTATGAATACAAAGGAGATGGCTGTGATCCAAAGATATCTGCTTATCTATGGGAAAGCAGATAGTTTCCCCTTCAAACAGCACGTCCCTCACATCTCATGGAACACTACTCTGGAATGGCTTCTCACCTTCAGTGGTGGATTTTTAAGGGTGCTGCTATATAATCACAAGAACCCTGTGATGTAGGGTCAGGCTAACTGACAGAGAATGGCCCATGGTCATGCAGTGAGCTTCACGGCTGGGTGGGGATATAAACCCTGGCCTTAGAAGTCATACTTTAGCACTGCAACCACTGCACAACCACTGGTTATCCTGTGGAGAGATGATATTAAAATAAAAGCATGGGATTAGAGAAGTCATGTGCAGTGCTCACGGCAGCAAAGAAGTATTCCACGCTAGTTGCAGTTTCCGAATTCATCATGAGGATAGGCCCATGCAGAGTCCACTGCAATAGTTCAACAAGATGTTACGAAGGCTTACCCCACTGTGGCCAAGCTATCATTGTCCAGGAACAGACATAACTGAAACTTTAAGAAAAGCACTGAAGGCCACTAAGGACACCTTTGCCTCCAGTGATAGTGATGTATCTAGGAGTAACCCCAGGCTATAGACTTGTTCCTTCAGGGAGAGTACAAACCCATCAAGAACAGGCAAGATTCCAATTTCCTGAACCTGAGAACCACTCACCCATGAGGCTTCTGTTTTACCAGGATTCAGCTGGAGATTGCATGGAATCCCAAAATGAGAGTAAGATAGAGAGAGAGAACATTTGACAGAGGTCCATTTTTCTCACAGCATCTAGATCTAGACTAGTAGATCTATGAACAATTGATGAAGAGTCCAGGAAACCTGGCCCCTGCTTCTGCACTTGCTCAATCCTGCAAATATTCACAAGGAAGATTTGTAAAGGGCCCTCCATTTTAACAGGTCTTCTGGGAAGTGCCTTGATTTTAATGTTGTAGCTATGCACAGCACATTATGTTGTTCCCTACTGCAGTTAATGTAGTTTGTTTTTAAATTAATTAACAGGGTTTTATTTTTATCTACATTGATTTTCTTTCCCTTTGCTGTTTCAGCACCATTCTAACCTATATTAATAAAGCTGGATAATATTTTTTTAAAAAAAATTAACACACACTTATTTAAGAGGATGTACAAAATATATTTGGACATTTGAAAAATGTCCCGTTTTCCAGGAAACCATAAGTTGGAGCTGTTGGTGGTGGTGTTTGGAGACCTGTTTTCCCTGACGTTCTACAGCTCTAAGGAAACAGAATAGTGTTTGGAAGTTGAGTCTGGTAATCCTGTGAGGCTTAAAATTTGTCTCTCAGTTATGATCCTTAAGAGTAAAAGAAGCTTGTAAACTTCACTAGAGCATTGGTATCATGATGCTATAATCAACAGATGTGTCTTTTAAAAAAAAAATCACAAAAAACTTTAATATTGCCGTAATCAGCTACTCTTTTATTTCCCATGTAACATAGACTTTCTTTTACATAGAACCAAACGTAGAGTAATTTGGACACCTGCATAGGGAAGTAACTTAGAATTCTCATTTGCTAAAAAAAGCATCTAGCTTCGAAAGTATCTGCAATTATTTCCATGAGTTTCTTCTTAAATTAAAAACCCCACCTGTTACTGAGGTAAAATTAGAAAATGCTATACTTTATTTAGGGGTTTGAGAAAGTTCCAGAATAAATGATACAGCAATTTTAAGCAACACATTTGGTACTATTATAGTTTTCATAAAAGTATGTACAAATCTACATTTTCATAGGAGCATGTACTGAATTACATATTATTAGGAACTACTGTACCAACTTTTTTGCAAGGATGCAGAATTTTCAATATAATTTCAGAGTCATATGTTAACAGCATAGTAGGCTAAAAAAAGCACCTGGTTCTTGTATGTCACCTCCCTTTCCCATTGGCTAAGGAATGATTGATTCTATTAAATATCCCTGAACATTCTAACACTGAGATTTACTTGGTTCAATTTATATCATACCTTCCCAAAGGCAAATTATAATCTTGAGCCCTAGACATTTTGCTGCCTAAAATGAAGGAATAACTCCACATACAGAAGTCAGACAGATAAGCTACTGGATCCCACTGCCATTTGGATCACAACTTCCACCACTTCAGAGGGCGGCTGACTAGTTTAGGGAATGCAGAGCAGCTTGCACAACGCACGCAACAATCCCTTTTCCCCAACAGTTTGCTGCCATTGACTGTGCTCACTTTGCTCATTGCCCATCCAATCAAACGCTGCAGTGCAGCAGTAGTCATGCCAGTGTGTGTCATGTAAGCAGAGCAACTCATGCAATGTGCTTTGCTGTCCCTCTGCCGGCTCACTCGGTCATGGGCTTCTGCTGTAGTGCTGTCTCTGGCATACTGGCAGAATGTGAGCAAGACAGAAAGGCCAGTGACAACCAAGCATCTCCGCTATCTCATTCTACCTAATGGTAGGGTCAGTCCAGGGAATAACCTGAAAGAAGGCGTGGCTGGCTGGCTGGCTGGCTCCATTAAGAGAAAGACTCTACACAGCAATGTTTTTGTTGGAGATCTCATTCCCATTTATTATATATGAATACATGCTTCCTAGAGATAGTCGGTTGGTGGGAAAGTGAATTACAACTGTGAAGTTGTCGATTTTGATTGGTATTGTGTCCCTTATGTTACTAATCAATTTAATCTTGCTAATTAATTTCATGAAACAATGCATTCAGGGAAAATAGGATTTTTTTTCAAAAGGAAAATGTACCAGCAGAAAATGTTCCAAGCAGGGACCACAAGTAAGTTTGCTGTCCACAATTCTTTTATTTGTTTATTTTGCGGAGGGGTTTCGCTGTCTACAACTACCTCACCCATTCCTACCTCACACTCATGCTCTTTACCTAGCATTTTTCAGTTACCTGGAAAGGCACTGTTCTCTCCAACACCACAAATAAAAGTGTGAAATGAGACGCTGAGTGAAATAACAAAGACAAGAGCACTCAGAGCCCAGAGAATTATATCAGGATCATTCATTCAGCTGGGGGGGGGGGGGGTCTCGCTGTTTAGATATGCAACACCACACTGTGGAAGAGGTCTCAAGTGAAACAAGCTCTTACATGTAGTTCAAACTTAGCAGAGGGAAGGTGAGCCTGAGTGAGCTACATGATGGCTAATGTTGCATTGCCTCATTGAAATTCTGCCAAACAGCAGATACCACTGCACAATTCCACAGTGTGAAAGACAGGGGTGTTGCCTTTCAGCCCAAGAGGCAGCTACTGCGTTAATCTTAGCAGGGAGAAAAGCTAACAGAGGCAAGGAACAGCTTTTTCTGATAATAACCTGAGGCCTTTCTTAGAGTGCCATTTGCATGTCAAGGTCCCCAAGAATCATAGAATCATAGAGCTGGAAGAGACCACAAGGGCCATCGAGTCCAACCCCCTGCCAAGCAGGAAACACCATCAGAGCACTCCTGACATATGGTTGTCAAGCCTCTGCTTAAAGACCTCCAAAGAAGGAGACTCCACCACACTCATTGGCAGCAAATTCCACTGTCGAACAGCTCTTACTGTCAGGAAGTTCTTCCTAATGTTTAGAAATTCACACAGAATTTTTGTTTAAGGTTTTTGGCATAATTTGACATAATTTTGGCCACACCTTTATTAAAATACAAAAAATTTGAGTGGTTGCTTAGGCACTGGTTGCCACTATCTGTCCCTGCCAGGGGACAGACTGACATTCGCAAGCCTGCGAAAGTCAGAAAGGGAAAACATTTTGGGGAGAAAGATGGAGCTGGGTACCATGCCCTCACCTCTCCCCAAATGCTCCCAGGGGCTCTTGCGTGGCCCTAGCCCCTTGACAGGGGTGCGGACAAAAGAATGGCAAGACCCTGGATTCCTTTAACGGAATTCCCTTGCTGCAGCAGCACTGGAGGGGTAGGCACAGCCAATCCATGCCCCTCCACCAACCAATTCATAAACCAACGCCTAACCGCAACCTTTCAAGTTGTGACAATTTGCTACACAGCCAATCAGCCAAATGGACAAAATTCCTTCCAGGCCCCTGGCCCCAAAGCAGACAACCCCATGACAGGCATAGCAAGGTCAACGAGAACAACCCTAAATATAGGGAGGGTGGGCGGGTGACCCAATGCTCATAGCGAAAAGAGGAAGCTCAACGCTGCGCGCAGGGAATATAAAGCTTCTTGGCTGTCAATCATAAAATGGCAACATTAAATTCTCCCCAACGACAAAGAGGAGCCCAATCGCAATGGTGGCCAACTACAGTTACCCGCCCAGCAACAGTGGGATGTCTTGTTAGACCCCACCGCAACACGTGCTCTCCATGAAGGATAACACGCTTTGCCTTGGAAGACAATACTTTATGCTTTTTAAAAAAAAAAATAATTCAATAATGTTTGCAATAATAATAAAAGTGTGCCACCATTATCAGAGACATCAGAGAGGATACAACTGCCCTTAATGGTGTGTGGGTAGGTGTGTATATATCCCCATTCCCACTCTGGTCAGGAACCCCCCCCCCCCCCCCGTTCAACCCATAATGCTAGAGACTGAAGTGGTACTTAGACATAAAGAAGTTAGGTGAGAAAATGGCCCAGGAGTTTGGGAAACTAAGAGACAGCAGACAAGGACTAAAGGGTAGGCAATCATGAGAAGGATCCAAGGAGCTAAAAGAATCTTAAAACCAGAAAAGAAACATAGCTGAGAAAAGGAGACAATGAGAACTCACATGTTGGGGTGGGGAGCCCCACCCAGCAGGGTCTAGTGACTCTTTGGGAAAAGATTCACAATTGTCACACTTTTTATGTCAGTTTTCATACTTTCTTATAAAAATGGCAAAAATTACTTAAGGCCATGCTAATAAACAAGTCATTGGAAGGGAAGAATTCTAAGTTCTTTCAGCAAAGGTATGCTCCCCAACCCATAATAAAATTCATTCACAGGGGAATGCTTAACATTTCCCACATTAATTTATTCTCCTCTGCAAATGCCCTTCCAGGTTAACTTACTGCAGTTCCTTGACAATGCCTGGTTAAAAAAAGGAGGGCGAAGACAGCCTAGGTATGAAAGGTGTTTGCAGAGGAGAAGCAGTGAGCAATGGTAGGGTTAAACACAACCCCACCTTTCACTTCTGATTGACCTTCCATGCAAATGCCTTCCTTTCTCCACAATAGTGTTATGGTGCAAGTAGGGATTGATAGTGTTCAGAAGTCTGTTTGGCAAATCACTACAAAGTCGTACATTATATTATACATTATAAATTATACATTAGATTATTGCAGATGCAATAATACAACAAAGAATATCTTATTCCACATAGCTATGTGCATCTTAATAATTATTTACTCTTGGTAACTTCATACTCAAAATGTTAGAATCAAAACCGTAGGAAATATTTCTTTTTTAATACAATCTGGCTTGGTAGAACACCATACTTGGTGTCTTGGTAGGACACCTGCTTTTTGCCTTAACTGGCAAACACACTCGCTTAACTGGCTTTCATGTTGCTTTCACTTCATCATTAAATGCACAAATCTCCTGAGTGAAGCAATTTTTAAACATACAGAAGAAACCAGTAGCACAGCTAACTGGCATCCTTTTCCCAATACAGCATTACACAAACTATCCATTGTGGCTAGGCTCATATTTCTATACCCGTCTTGAAATATTTTACACACTTGCTACTCTTCAGAGCTGGTAGAGAGTTGGTTCATGTGTAATAGGCCAGGAACCATGATGTCTGTTCGGATGCACAATCCTGCCTTCATAAATGCTACCCTTAGCCTATTGCATTTCTTATGAGAAGCCACAGAACGGAAAATATGGCCAAGCTATCCGTAATAGCTTATGCACTCCAGTGTAGTGGTTAGATTGCTGGACTGTAACCTGGGAAGACCAAGGGTCAAATTTTCACTCTGCCACCAAACTCACTGGGTGACCTTAATTAAGCAAATCACTGCCTCTCAGCCTAACCTACCCCATAGAGATGTTGTGACAATAAAATGGGAGGGAGAGACCTATGTACGCCATCTTATGCTCCTTGGAGGAAAAGTGAGATATAAAATTTGTAGTAATAGTAATAAGAAGTAAACAACAATAATTGTTCTACTGATGAGATGGTTTCCCATTGTATTAGCAATCCATCCAGTAGTGAATAGGAGCCAACTCCTAAGATGAACCTCTACACATATATTCACAGAGAACCTCATACATGGCTATAATCTCAAAGCTTACGCAAGATGGAATGGAAATAGGAAACTGTTCCACACTCCTTATGAACAAAGCAAACAAGAAAAATACATGTTTTTAATCAGAGCAGAGTAGAGCTTGATTTAAGAAAAAGAAAACAAAAAGCGGGGAAGCACTTTCCTTTCAACATACAGGAGAAAGCCCCACAAATACAAGATCTGGAATACATATGTGAAGGCTTGGGTGTATTCCAAATAACAAGAGACAGTTGGCTTATTGGCTTGGCATTAGACCTTGCAGAAGGAACACACCGAACGTGAATTATCTACAATATTTTTACCAAGTGCTATTGTGTAGTGAAACTCACATAATGAGCTCCACGGGACTGCTCTTCAGATCTTGCAAAATAAAGCTAACTTCAAGCCAGCCACAGTCAGCGACTCTCAAGGCTCTGTATATAAAACAAGTTCTGCATCAGGAAATACAAATCTTGTGCTCAAAAATAATTAGGTACAGCAGGGTCATTCAGAGAGGGAAATGCAGGGAAGAGAGGACTGGGAAGCAAACAGGAAGGGATGTTAACCACAAGTCAGGGTGCCTTGGATGGCAAAGAAATGCCACTTTTTTCCAAGGGGGGGTGGAAACACTCAAACACCATGTGCATCAGCTCCATGTTGCTTTTCTATCATCTATATTTCATACTGGTTCTGCTCAGTGCTTGATTATTTTTGGCAGGGATTTAAAGAGAGACTTTCTGCATGCAAAACAGATGATCTGCCAGTGAACTGCAGTCCAGCACTGAGGAATTCAACAGTGCTTCCTAACTACCCTATTTTTCGCTCTATAGGACGCACCCGACCATAGGACACACCTTGTTTTAGAGGGGGAGAACAAGAAAAAAAAATCTCCCCTCTCTGCTCAGCACCCCTTCAGCGAAGCGGCAGGAGAAACGGAGCCCCTTCCATTTCTCCTCCCGCTTGGCTGAAGGGGCGCTGCGCAACTCTCCCTCTCTGCTGATGCCAGGAGAGTCTTGCTCTCCCGGCTTCAGCAAAAGGAACCCGAAGCCTCCAGAGCACAGCGGGACCTCCCGCTCTGTTCCGGAGGCTTCAGGTGGCTATCCCTGAAGCTTTCGGAGCGCAGCGCGAGTTCCTGCTGCGCTCCGGAGGCTTTGGGTTCCTTTTGCTGAAGCCGGGAGAGCAAGACTCTCCAGGCTTCAGCGAAAGCAACGCAAAGCCTCCGGAGCGCGGAGGGAGCGCTCCCTCTGCTCTTTGGAGGCTTCGCGTTGCTATCGCTGAAGCCAAGGAGCCTGCATTTGCTCCATAGGATGCACACACATTTCCCCTTCATTTTTGGAGGGGGAAAAGTGCGTCCTATAGAGCGAAAAATATGGTACCTTCAGTTCCATAGTGAGCTCCACCCTACCAGTTTAAAAAAACTGAAGTCAGAAGACCTTGAAGATGTACTACAGCTGTAATGTTCTCTGCAGACTAAACCCAGACTATTCCCTGCTGCTTCTTTAAAATAATTGGGATGTATGTACCAAGTATTCAGTTTAAAAATACTTTTTTTTCAAATTCAGTGTGCTTAAGGGATGATTTATCCTAAAAAAAAATTCCTAAAATAAACTCCATCTTCCTTCTTCCAGGCACCTGATAGAACTCATGGTTTGCAGAAAATATTGATCAATTTGTAGATTACACACACTGCTTGTTATTCTGTTGAGACAAAACTAAGGGAGGGAGAGTAATCATCATTACAGCTCACTTACAGATGAATCCACAGCTGTAAAACAATCATTTAAAAGTGTGGGTTTACATGCCTTCTCAACAAAATAGATTTCACAATCCCAAAAGTGACACCTACTGGTAAGGGGAGAAAGGAAAGTCATATGAAAAGCAATTGATGAGGATTGCTTTGATGTACTAATTAATGCAGGCACTATAGCATTTTCAATACCATTAACTACATACAAAATGCTTTCTAGGAATATGATCAATTCAGAAATTATAGAAGATATCATTTTATTATTTCATGCACATATTTTATGCCGTTGCAGCACAGTATAAATAACTAATTTTATTTATAAATAAATAATTAAAGAAATATTATATTTACATAATTTCCTAAACAGAAACTACAAGGCTGGTTTTGTTGGAATTGTGTTTAATTTTCTTTTAAGCTTTGAGGGTTTTTTTAATTTTGTCTTGTATTTTGTTATATTGATTTGTTGATTTTAAATTGTACTTCTGTGTTGGTATAGATACTATTTAGCCACACTTTTGTGCAACATTCTGGAATCTTTTGATGCAAAGAATTTAAATTAAACCAAAAATAAAATTAAATAAATAAATAAAATAAGTAGCTTGCCTCTCTAGATTTTTCTTTGGAATACAAACATTGTGCAAGTTAACCTGGAATATGCAAAGCAAACACACTTTTAAGCACATCTCTCTCTCTCTCTCTCTCTCTCTCTCTCACACACACACACACACACACACACTGCCTAAAAAGAGAATGAAACCTTCCAGGAATGGCCTCAGGTCACTTTGTCCTGAAATAACAGCTTATATAGCACATTCCTGGTGTACACATTTGTATACCAACATCTGGAAATTATTAAAATTAATGCGTGCAAAATAATTGTTGGAGGGTCAATAAATTAAGTTTTGCTATTACCATGGGACAAATGGTTAAATATATATGGGGGCAGTATCTAGTTACACTGCAGTTTATCATTCATTTACGCCTCATGTATGCAGCTAAAGTACTAAATTCTCCTGAGATGTTATGTTTTCCAAGTTTCCTCCTCAGCAGTGACAGAGAAAAAAGGAGTCAAAATGGCTTTTTGCTCTGCTTCTTCAAACAATTTAGATCTCAACCCCAAACTCTCCACCACTGAAACCAGGCCTGAGCTTTGGTTAGCGTCTGGCTCTAAATATATATATATTGAATGATAAACAAAACAACATAAGAGTCTCCTTACCAGTTGAACTACCATTCTACTTTAGCATTACTCCACATCTGAAAATAATAATAATTTTGAAAATAATAATCTACAAAACAGGTCCTGACCCTCTGCTATGTTCACACTATATACAATGCAGCACTTGGGACTGTATGAAATTCACAGCCCATTTCGCATCATGGAAGCCACTGCAGAACAATTTCCCCACAGCAGAGTCACAGCAGCCCATCCTAAAGCCCTCATAGAGCCTCCTGAAAACCAGGCAATACTGCCATAAGAAGACGGAAGGTGAATACAGTGGTACCTCGGGTTAAGAACTTAATTCGTTCCGGAGGTCTGTTCTTAACCTGAAACTGTTCTTAACCTGAAGCACCATTTTAGCTAATGGGGCCTCCTGCTGCTGCTGCGCCGCCGGAGCACGATTTCTGTTCTCATCCTGAAGCAAAGTTCTTAACCTGAAACACTATTTCTGGGTTAGCGGAGTCTGTAACCTGAAGCGTATGTAACCTGAAGCGTATGTAACCCGAGGTACCACTGTAGGGCCTCCCACTGCCGCCGCACCGCCACCACGCGATTTCTGTTCTCATCCTGAAGCAAAGTTCTTAACCCGAGGTACTATTTCTGGGTTAGCGGAGTCATAACCTGAAGCATCTGTAACCCAAGGTACCACTATAGTGTGATTTCTACAACTTACAAGTAATGTGTGAACAGGCTTATTGGAGTGTCCTATCCATCTGTTTCTTGCTTGTTTAAGCAGCTACTGCTATTCCAAGGTTAGAAGACAATACCATGTCAATAAGTACACTGCTATGAAGTGGAATCTTGTCAGAAGTTGCTTGATAGGTGCAGGAGAGTCGCTGTTGCTTACCAGAACAGAGGGGCAGGGCACTGGAGAGGTTGGGATGGTATGGGTGCACCAAATTGGCTCTGCTGATGAATGGCCACCAGAGCCAACCCAGGATGCTTTGTTGCTTCTCTGTGCCTAGTTGCCTCCTCTGCCACCACCCATCACCACCAGGTGTGGCAGATGCAGCTGGATATGCAGTCTGATGTGACTGCCTCACCTCACCACATGAGCCTTAATGGACACAGCTCCCCCTTCCAGTAAGTGACAGTAAGACTGCTGCTGCTGGGAAGCCAGCATTGCGGCTCCACCCCACAGCTGCTTCTGAATCCAGGCACACCGTTCTCCTTTTGAGAATGCCACACTTCCTATTCACTGCAAGTGAACACAATGCAAAAGCATGCAGAAAACGGATGAGGCACCTGAGAAACAACTAGGAATGCATGCTCTGTAGTGCATTATTGAATCTATATAAAAGAAAAGTAAGCCATGGATACAAGGAGTCAGTTGGCAGCCCTGAATTCACACAACTGAGGTACATTCTCAGTGAAATACTCTGAAAAAAGTAGGTCAAGATAAACACATCCATTAGCCCTGCTATAAATAGAACACTTTTGAGTTCCCCTGCTTGCACTAATGTAGAACCTATCTATGTATGTATGTATCTATCATTCTAGCCCAACAGCTATTCAGGAAAAACAAACAAAAGCATTTATTTAAGTGAGTGATTAAAAAAAATAAAAGGCAAAACCAAGCCACACTGAACATATGGCATTGGGACACAAAAATTATCCCTACAGAGAGGGAAACTAAACTCAAAGAGATCACCTGTATAAATCTGAAGCACTGAGACAGATGCATAATAGATGGCTTCTATGACCTTTCTAGGCACACAGAGACAATACAAGAGAAGAAATTATACAGAAACCGATGCTCATTTATGGATATAAAGCAGAAAGCATGCAATTCACCTTGCCTCCTCAAAGAACAAAGTTAAAATTACCCCAATTCATTCATGGCCTATTATTTGTGAATACAAAATATGTTAGGATTTTGAAAGTGAAATGCACCCCTAGTGCAACTTTCAATTGGTTTCATACACTGGCTTTCATTCTTATTTTTTTATTTATAAAGCGAAGCATTTCTTTGTTCCTTAACTTGAAAACCTCTGTCATAGTGCAACGGTTCTCTTCTTCTTAACTTCAGAAAAACATGTTTCATTCTGTTCCCCTGTGTAAACCTAGACGTAAGCTAGAAGTCTTTGTGTTCTGTTTTCTGTCGCTTGAAAATGACCTTACTTAAATGGCCTTTCCGTATTTTTCAAAAATCACTTCTCATTTTTTAAATCCCTGCAATAGAGTCATCGGTGATGTCATTAGGAAATTAATAGCATTTCTAATTAAAACATAATTAAACAGAAAATAAATATGTTTTAATAATGTCAGGATTCTGGTATCCGGACGGGTCAAAACCCTGGTAGGTCTGCCATAATTCTAAATTTCCTGCAACTCTGCAATTTTAAAAAGGGCAAAGTGGCAAGATAAAAATAACACTCACCATTTTAAAAACCATTTTCCCTTCCTGTGTCACTAACACTCTGCTCTATTATTAAAACTGAAAGAATCTTTAAAATCCAATTTAGTTTTCATTTCCACTCATTTTGCTAAGTTAATCGCATCTCAGTCTGCTCAGTGCAGAATGGAAAAACCCGTCTTCTGTTCTATACTCTCACTCCCAGTTGTCGCACGCTAACAGACCTTCGCAGGTGAAGGCTTTAATTATCTCTGGAATGTAAAGCAAGAGAGAAACATTACAACATTTAAATCCTTGCAAACCTGGCAGCTGCCATCCTACCCAACACCACACCAGGATATGAATCCAGGAACTCCAAGGCCAAACACATAAATCTTACACCTTGAAATAATGAGCTAGCCTTCAGGGTTTATACCTCCCGTCCCCATACGCTGCCCTAGTGAAGAAGCCTACAGCTGCTGGTTGTATAATTTAGCTTTTTCTTTCCCCCACTGAGTCAATGGCACATTTACAAAATTACAATACATTCCTCACTATCAATCTCTGAGATCCAGAGCACTGTGCAGGCACTTCTTTCCACATGGGCATATGGGCTTGGGAGACCATATTTCTGACTGGGAGCAGTGCTGCCATTGAAACAGAAAATTGGTAGAGCTGTGTGGCGCACTCAGGAGCTCTTGGGAAACTTGGTTAGTGTGAGCACCCAGTATCCTTGGGCAGCTGCTGGGGCCCAGAACTTGGGAAGGGACCACACCTTCCTTGCCCCCCCCCTCAGTGTTTTCCCTGGCCCAGTGCTCTAAGCAACACCAGCAACTGAGTCAAGCTGCCACTTTTATTCCTCCCAATCCCCCAACATAGTGTTGCTCCAGGGCATTGTGATAAATTAAAACTGTACCCTTTTCCACCATCATTTGGCACTACTGTCTGACACTACTTCCAGGTTAAGACCACCACAGGTCACCAACAGAGAAATCCGAGAATGTACATTGCTCAGCGCCGCCTCAAACCTAAAGCTAGCACATGCACAGAGCAATAATTCTGGTCAGCCACTGTGAGAACAGGATGCTGGACTAGATAGGCCATTGGCCTGACCCAGCAGGATTGTCTTAGATCAGGGGTCGGCAAAGCTTACCGGGAATGGGCCGGATCACTCCCGCGGAGACACTCTGTGGGCCGGACCAGCGCAGCGTGATGCTGGAAATCGAGTCTGCACATGTCTGCAGTGCCGGAAATCTCTTCTGCGCATGCCCAGACGCCGAAAATCACACCTGCACAGAAGCGATTTTCGGTGTCTGGGCATGTGCAGAAGTGATTTCCAGAGCCATGAAAGAGAGTCCCAGCACTGCACTGCACCATTTTAACACAGCGCGCAATGACTCACCAAGCGGGCAGCTTGGTTTGGGGGTGGCTCATGGGCCAGTTAAGCGACCCTCATGGGCCACATCCGACCCATGGGCCTTAGGCTGCCAACCTCGGTCTTAGATTCTTGGCCATTCTCTGTTCATATCATCTCTTAACATATAACAGATACACCACTGGAGTTCTGAGTTTAGTGTTCTGAGACGCTGCAGCCTTGCTGCCTTTCCCAAATCACCACCCCTCTTTCAAACTATTTCAGGTTACCCTTGTTACTGGGATCAAAATTGCCCTGTGCATGTGTTTGCTTCAGGTTTGAGGTGAAGTTCACCATCTTTGGGAAGTCTGACCTAGGTGGTCCTATTGACAACA
The DNA here is from genome assembly GCF_964106645.2 of Podarcis pityusensis. NCBI lineage: Eukaryota > Metazoa > Chordata > Lepidosauria > Squamata > Lacertidae > Podarcis > Podarcis pityusensis. The sequence continues at coordinate 18,101,066 of NC_138037.1, read as the reverse complement.
TGCCATAGGCATATAACCATCTTAGTTGCCAATCACAGAGCTGCTTAGCGCACACAAAATATTCACAGCAATACTACAAATCAAGCATTCAGCTCCAATATGACAGAATTGACACAATTATGTATATAAACAGAACTATCTACTCCCTTTTGTCTGTGCAAAGGAGTCCTGGTGGCAGATATGCATCTTTAAAATCAGAGTGTTAACTCCACAGGACGCCTGCATTAGATCCTTCACAGGTCATTCAGTGACTCAATTTCTGACAAACAACTTCTTGAAATCTCACTAAAGTCTTCCACTATTTTTTTCCTGCTCTGATTGCTAGGCACAGCACCCTAATGGGAGTTGAAGACAGTCTGCATCTTTGCAGTTTTACCGGTGGGTTTTAATTGCCACATGTAAACGCTCACTAAGTTAACATGCTCAGGTTAAGTTATAGCCATCTACTGAAGGGAATCACAAATCAACCGCAGTCTAAGGCTCCAGTGGATGATAATGCTGGACAGGCAATGACTTTCCTGGTAACAAATTAGTGGATCATTTTCATTTTAATATTATCAAAGGACAACTGGAATTCCCATGGCTAAAATGCAATGCCCAAGTTCACAGAAAAATTGCATTAGGATAGGAGACAGCAAAATGGGCATAGCTGGGGGGGGGCAGCTGCCCCCCTAAATCAAGTAAATAAATAAAATACTTAACGGACCAATTGCATCACCAATTAGTTGGTTCTGCCCTCCTAACAGATTGCCTGCCCTCCCCTAAAATAAATCCTGGCTATGGCAATGGACTGCAACCTGGTGCCCATGGAAGCCATGATGTCATCCAGTGGTGCCTTGGGTACATGCCCTGGACATTATGCTTTCATTTTTAAATAGAGGTAAGTCTCTCACAACTTTCTAGGAGGGCTAGAGTGTGCCCTCTTAAGATGTACCCTCTAAACAATTTCTGTGGAATGAGAGTGAGCAATACTTTTTCTAGTGCTGGATAATGTTCCCTGTTGTTATTACACAGAAACAGCATCAATGTGTGAGAGTGAGAGAGATCTCCATAATTTCAACCAGCAGAACATAGCTGACTTCCCATGATAAGCAAACATCAAATCTTGGTTTAGCTCTTTCCAGCCTAACAACAATTTATTCTATAGTTTACAGCATGTGGTTTGCTTGGGAAATCAAAACCTGAGCCTAGGTTTGGACAACAAGCTAAGCCAAATATGGGCAGCACAGCAATAGAGCAATGGGGGAAACTTCTCTCCAGGAGCCAGCAAACCACACATTTGCACTAAGTCATAGTTTGGCTTCGTATGACATGCAAAATCTGGCCTAAGCCATAATACACCTTTGTGTTAAGTATTATTTGCTCAGTAAGAATGTCTAGCCATAGCAATGGAGCAATGACATTAAGAGCAATGCCAGTTACACTGCATGCAAATGGACTTGCTCCCAGGTACGTATTTATTTGCGGCTTTAGTGCAGCAGCATAACAAAAGGATAGACATGCCAAAAGTTAGTTGGAGGAGAGGGGAGCAAATGTTATGCTAATGTTCCCAAACAATCCAGAATAAAAATGTAAGAAGCAAGCATACACTCCCATGCTAAGAAAATGCAATGTACAGAGAGTACAGAAAAGAAATTCTAGAAGGTCAATAGAAACAGGTCAAGTGGGACCTTTTTCTTTGCTTAATAGATCCCATATCACACCACTAAATCAGCTTAATTTCAAATCTAGTTTGTTTTAAGAAATACAAACCCAAAGTCCCCTGGGCATGTGAAACTACTTGTTCTGTTCTTTGGGCCCCAGTCTTTGTTGGTCCAACAATTATTGTACATTATGGAAATATGTTTCCTGGGTTCCTGAATATTCAGGAACCTCCAGGGAAGGAAGAGGATAAGGATAAAAATTGCTCCTAGTCACAATGGCTATGTTCCACTTCCAATGTTAGAGGCAGTATGCCTCTGAATACCAGTTGCTGGGAATCACAGGAGAGCAGGGAGACAGCTCAGATCCTGCTTGCAGGCTTCCTTTAGGGATCTGGTTAGCCATGTAATGCTGGACTAAATGGACCTTTTGTCTGATTCAGTGCTCTCGTTACATTCTAGATGATGTTCTTTGTTTTTCCATAACACTAACACCTTGTACCAAAACAAAACAAAAATCCTTTAGTACATATGCCAGCATTTCTTTGTCCTAGCGGGTTCTACACTTTATTGAATTCTTGCCTTTCTTCCCTGCTCCAAGAAAAACCTTGAAAACTCACGTAGCTTAAAATACTACAATAATATAAAATGCAATGCAACCAAGATCTATAAAATTGATTAAAAGCAGCCCTGCCTCCTGTCCAGCTTCTACATAGGTATGTCGAGGGCAATAAAAACTCACACCCACTTCTAAGTAGTTTGGACCAATGGAGTGTTTTAAAAGCCTTGTTAGAGGAAAGATGGGAGAAGTTACTAATTGTTTCCCCGGGGATTGAGACTGGGGCCTTGGCTGTTTAATGGATTTATTAATTACCTAGATGAGGAAATGGAAACCAAAGTGGTAAAACTTGATGGTGACACGAAGTTATGGAAGGTTGGAGATTCTTTTCTTCCTTTCTGGTAACTATGCAACCGTCTTGTAACTCTTTATGATAAAGTCCAGAAGGATCTAATCAAATCAGTGGATTGGCTTAGAAGGTTGTTATAATATATACTGGGAAAATGTAACCTAAACTTTCTATAATCGCAGAAATCTCGGAACAAGCCAAAATCTCACAGTGAAAGGAAATGCAGAGAGCGTCCTTAGAAACCCAGTGGGGAAAACTAGAACCCATAAAAGACAACATTAGAGGGTGATGGCAGAACAGCATGGTGAATATATCTGGATTCTGCTCCAGTATCTGAGTGCTACACTTGGCTAAGGCTTATCTGAAAAATGACTGTGTGTCATTTGTCTTTATTCATATTGTTGATATGAAAGTTAACCGGAAAGTGCATTGTCCAAGGTAACAGCAATTCAATGCATGAATGCACACAGCACTCTGTAACTGCCTGGATTGTCTTGGGAAACATTCCATCCAAATATGGATGCCCCGCACTACGCACCGGAAGCTACTCATGTATGAGTCATGGGAAAGGATGCTTGTATAACACTCCTGTGTACACATTAGAGCCCTAGAATGTAACTGAATCAGCTGGATTCTGATGAAAGTGCAAAGAGTTCTTTTAGAGACAAGGCTACAAACAAATGTATGTTCAATTCCTCTTTTCTGTATTAATCTAACGTCACATTTGGAAAAAATGTGACCCATACTTTGTTGCTTGCACACTTATCTCCTTGTACTGTATATGAAATGCTATGACAGTGAATTAGAAATATTGAGTATTTTGAAATCTAAAGTACTCACAGAATCATAAATACCAGAGGGATGTTCCCAATGGATTTCTGATTAATCTTTCTCAATAATTTGCTACTTCTCTCAAATATGGTAAATTACATCTACATCTGCAAATCATGCCTGCAGAATTCTTTCGCACAACAAAGGACAAACTCTTCAGTGAATCTTACTGAAGATCTTACTGAAGTGAGAATAATGAATAAAAAAAATATTCTTACTTTTAATTGTGTAGGAGTTTCAAAAACATTCTAAAATAGTTGGAGTAGGGTTGCAAACGATATCAAAATCAGTACATTTGGGATAGCATCCTGCTTTAAATGGATAGGAGCAAAAGAGTATGTATTAATACAGGGTACATCAAAATTCTTCTGGGGATAAAATTTCCCAAGGCTGGATCAGCCAAGGTAAGCAATTCCAAAATGGTACATTGGGATCTATTAGTAGAGGGGCTTTATGAACAAATTTCCCATTAAAGATTGCTGACTACTTCCTATTGCATATAATTCCCAGGACTGCTCAGGGGACGATCCTGACACTTAAAGTGTTTATAAGAGGAATAAGAGGCAGAAGAAAAATCCCTAGACCAGACTTATAGCTCTCCAACTCCCTTCTACACAGCCAATACTCAGGGATGGTGGGAGTTATAGTACAGCAACATATGATTGGGCACAGATCCTTTCCCTGGTTGTGGGATGTAGGCATACACTGCCTTCTCATACATGGTAAAGATTATTGTTTCAATAACTCAAGTAGTTTAAGTCCCTTCCACATGAAGCATATTCTTACATAGCAGGTAAGAATGCTAGACTTGACTCATGTGTAGACATAGGACCTATGTAGACATAGGACCGGATACAAGACACGGAGAAGCTGATTTATGAGCAATTGTTTTAAAAAGCAGAGCAGGAACTGGGGGGGGGGGTTCACCTGATACTATAAGATCCCTATCTACACCCCAACCCCAATCCACTGCAGAGGTGACCACAAAGTGAAACAATTCTTGACCAGCAGTGACAACCTCTTCAAATGAACATAAGGAAATTATTGTAGCTCAATAATTCACATAAGCACCCCCCCCAAAAAAAGGATGGAGATGGCAGAGTAAAACATGCTGTAGTATGAGAATGGACTGGATGGCCTAATAACATAATTGGATTTAAAATAACTAGATAATTCTATTACCATTAACAACATTTGCAGCTATACAAGCTAAAACATTGTTACTATGGTAATCAGTTCTCAGGCTCCACTGCACAAAATGACAGCAGCAGGGACTAACAAGGAATTCCATCCTGGCTCTAGACCCAAGCACAAGGAGGGCAGAATTAACCACACATATGCAGAAGCATTTTCCCAACAATTTTCATTAAAAAAAACAACCAGGCGGCATCAGATTTCAATCTGGAATTCAGGCTTATAGTTTGAAATGAAGATCTGGCTGAAGGCAATATCAATTCAAAATAGAAGCTGCCATAAGTTCATGGCCCATTTCCATATATATGACTTACTATAAATGCTAGTGATGTTTGGTGTCCTAGCACATGAACAAATTTTCAATATAAACCTGAGCATGAAAACATGGGGCAAGAAAACACCAGAGCTGAAATGAAAATCCAGGGTTCTCAAAGTGTCATGAGACCACTGGAGAAACAAAATGTTTCTAGAGGAGATGCAAACTTTGTCCTAATTTTCACCTACATTTTTCACAGGAAATTGTCTGAAGGCACATTGTACTGTTTACGATGTACTGCTTCTTTACACAGCTAAAGAAGTGCCTGCACCTTGCTTGGGTCCATCGCTAAGCCTTTGTCTGACAACTTGTACCCCAGAAACTCGACTTCTCTGGCGTGAAACTGACATTTTTCCAGCTTGACCCACAACTGGTGCTTCTGCAGTCTCTTTAGCACTTCCCTGACGTCTCTGACATGTTGCTTCTCATTGTCCGAATAGATTAAGACGTCGTCCAAGAAGGCTACGCAGTTCTTGTACAGCAGGGACCCCAACACGTGGTGCATGAAAGCTTGAAAACAGGCGGAGCCTGACTGTAATCCAAATGGCATAACTAAGTACTCAAAGGCCCCCAGGGGGGTGAACATTGTGGTCTTCCATTCGTCCCCCTCCCTCATCCTAATCAAATTGTAGGCTCCCCTGAGGTCCAGCTTGATAAAAATCTTTCCCTGCCTCACCAGTGTTAAAATGTCATCAATCCTGGGCATTGGGAAGGTCACGGGTTCTGATACCAAATTTAACGCCCTAAAATCTACGACCAATCTGGGCTGGTTAGTCCCTTTTTTGTCCACGAAGAACACCGGACTGCCCCCCACCGCCTTTGATTCCCTTATGAACCCCCTCTTCAGGTTCTTGTCAATAAACTCCCGTAACTCCTTCATCTCCCTGTCCGACATGGCATACAGTTTACCCACCAGTAGCTGCGCCCCAGGGAGCAAGTTGATTTGGCAGTCAAAGGGCCTATGTGGGGGTAGTCTATCTGCCTCCTTCTCGCTGAAGACCTCCTGCAGGTCAGCATATTGTGGTGGCACCTCCCCTTTCGGCTCCACAGCTATCCCAGGCACCCTGGCCACGATCATTCTTGGGGTTTCCCCCCTAGACAGTGTTCCAAGCAGTAAGCGGACCCAAAGGTGACCGTTCTCTGATGCCATGCCACCACTGGATCATGTTGTGCTAGCCAGCTCATCCCTAATATTATTGGGGGCCCTGCCAGTGAGGCTACGTGAAAGGCGATGGTCTCCGTGTGCCTGGAAACCCTCATTCTCATTGGTGGGGTCTGGTGCGTCACTTCCCCTCCCAGAAGCTCCCTGCCATCAATGGTGGTTACTTGCAAGGGGAAATCCAGGGGCAGCAGGTGGAGCTGGTGCTCTAGTGCAAAGTCCTTGCTGAAGAAATTGCAGGAACTGCCTGAATCCAACAGCCCTTTCACCTTGACTGGGTGCCCATTTGGGAGTTCTAGCACCACTTCTATGGCTATAGCCGCCCTGGGGGGGGGGTCTGGTTTGGGCACTTCTATTGGTTGCTGGCCTGGCTGCTGTGCCCGCTGAGTGGCAGCCAAGCGTTGGTGTTTCCCTGCTCCTTTACCATCTCCTCCTCACCCCCTGCAGCTCCCACCATCCCTTGCCAGGCCTTTCTTTGCGGGCAGACCCTGGCAAAATGTCCTGGCCGCTGGCAGAGAAAACACTTCTTGGTGGTTTTCCCATCCTTTCCCTCCCTCTTGCGACCTTCACTGGAGTTTGAAATCTCCCGCGCGTGTGCCCCATCTATTTCCATTGGCTCCGCCGGCGGGGAAGGCTGCCTTGGTATTTCAGGAATGCGGTAGTCATGGTAACGTTGCTCTCTCCCTTCCCGCTTCTCCTGGGCCCGCGCTTCCTGCCTTACACCAATCGCAAGCACAGCCTTGGTCAGCTGATCCATCGACTGCGGGCGGGGTGCGCGGGAAAGCTCGTCCTTCACCGTTGGGGACAACCCCTCCTCGAACAGCATTTGAATGGGTTCAGAGTCCAAATCCCACCCGAGCCGGTGGACTAACATGGCAAAGCGTGACCAGTAGTCTCTAACTGACTGGTTCCCCTGTTTGCAGCCCATCAGTTCTCGCCGAGTCACACTTTGCTGTACATCACTGGAATACATCGCATCCATCGCCTGGAAGAATTTCCTCAGGTCTTTCAAGGCGGCATTCTGCGTTGCCATTAGGGGCCTGATCCATTCTCTGGCCCCATCCTGCAGATGTCCGACAATATAGGCAACCCTCTCCCCATCGTCTGCAAAATCATTCTGTTGCAGTTCCAACGCGTACTCTATTTCCGTTCGGAACGCACTGTAGTCCTGGGGTTTCCCTCCAAACTTGTGTACCAGTCCCGGTACCTTCCTTGCTACGGGGGTGGGTGTGATGGCCTGGGATTCCGATTCAGAGGCTGAACCAGAGGAATCCCAGCCTGCACAGGACTCCCCGCCTCCAGGGCCGGCTGAACTGGGGCAGGGCCTTGATTCTGAAGCGCCTGCACCTGTGCCGGATCCTCAGGAGCAGGCACCAGGTGAATCCACTCTGGCTCAGGAGGTGGTTGAGGACTCAGTGCCTACATGTGAGTCGCCCCCTGGGCCCAGTAACCCTTCAGCCTCTCCTGAAGTGCAGAGGCTCAGGGCAGAGAGGCGAAGGGAACTGGTTTCTCCCAGGAGGAGTGCTCGCCTTAAGGCCAGGAGAGGCGGGTTTCCTGGGGGCCGGGACCGCCCCTGGCCTCAGAGAAGATAAAGGCCAGTCAGCCCGGTCCCAGGTTGCGGGAGCAACGTCGTCGATGAGCTGTTTCGGCCAGCATCCAGTCCTGTTTCCCCAGTGTTCCTGTCCCCGCCCGGCTTCCGGCTTCGGACCTCACCTCGCTCCTTGAGAACTGTTTCCATAGCAGTGACCCAGGACCGGACTTTGACTACGCCAACGGTAACCTTCCCCCCGGGACCAGCACAGTGGGTCTGACCTGAGCATCCTGAGACCGCCTTTCGTCCAGCCGCGCCGTCAGCAGAGCCACATGCTGTTCCAAATCTCGGTTCCTCTCCACCAGATTTTGCACTCCAGCTGCTCCCTCCGTGGCGCCAGCTTCTCCGGTTTTGCTCATGATGCTGCCTGCCTGTCGCTGTGCACGAGCGACGTCAGGGACTGACGGATTGCTGTAATGAGTATGGGTTGCTCGTGCGTAAGTTGCCGCCTCTCCTGGCTTTGTTGCCTTGTTAAACCTTTCAGTCTGGGCAGCCCTTCACTTCGTGGCTGCCTCAGTCGCTAGCAGAATCCATCAGTGGCCGTTTCTTAAATCTTTTCCAACATAAAAGTTGTTTGACACCCAGTCTCCTCCTACTCTCTCTGCGCGGAAGTCTTCTGCGCAGGGAGGGCGTGGGTAGCGGAGGACCCGTGCTCTCCCCGCTGGTGTCCGGTGAAGAGTCCTGGAGCCCTCTCGCCGATTCCCCCATCTGCCCCCCTTTATCCCTGGTGTTGCGCTGATTTGCTTCCCCATCTGCGGAGCTGCCTCTCTCCCTGCTGGGCCCTTCTCCAGCATCATTTGAGAGCCTTCCCTCCGCCTCTAGCTCCGATGTCAGTTCCCTGACAGTGTGGATTGGAGAAGTTAACTTAGATACAAAATGGTGGTTCAGGGAGTGGCATGGATTACCTACTACAGCCCATGAACCACATAATGGGATGACCTGCAAATAACGAGGACAAATCTATGACACACTTAGTACAGATATGTGACTCTAAGAGCCTGATTATGGAAAGGGAGGTGGGACGAGTAGAATACATCCTACCTTCAGCCTACCCTTGCTTTGAATAACAGCATGTTTTGTATATGTTGGTATAATATCTCTCTTCTAGCCCTATAAGCCAAACAGTGTAAAGGCAGAAGGCTTTGTGCTATGCAAACAAAAACCAACAGATGATTTGCTTGCATTTTGTGCTGATTTTTCTTCCTCTTTGGATGGATTTTCCCCTATGCCATTTACAGAACAAGAGATGGCCTGGCCACTGAATCATGGCTTTCACTTAGGATTATTTCTTAAGTTATTCGGACATTGTGGTTGCTCACCACAGGCATTCAGTCTGAGAGCTGCATAGGCAATCTTACATTGGAGAGGACAGACCTGCCACACTGGCATGCTACCTATTACCATATATGCTTAGTTGGTTAGTGCTGATGTGCTTTAGTGACTAACAGACTGAATTGTGAACCGCGAAATCTCTAGAACAAATCTTAACTCAGCCATGAAGTTACCAAGAATGTAAGTGCTTCTGCTTCTTCTTCTTCTTCTTCTTCTTCTTCTTCTTCTGCTTCTGCTTCTGCTTCTGCTTCTTCTGCTTCTTCTTCAGTGATCACTCGTAGCTGAGTAAGATTGTCTTCCATAAACACGGTTTTAACAGTGAGTCCATGACTCTGGAGGCCAATTCTGGATCCAAACGTCCTTCCACAGTGGGGAGATTGGTTTCCGGGCGGGAGTTGATCACGGTGTGGATTTGCAAAGCATGCCTTCCTCCTAGCACGTTTCTCCCTTGTGTCCTCAGTTCGAGTGTCTTCAAAGCCCATGACACCTTTGGTAAAGGCTGTTCTCCAACTGGAGCGCTCGCAGGCCAGTGTTTCCCAGTTGTCGGTGTTTATACTACATTTTTTTAGATTTGCCTTGAGACAGTCTTTAAACCTCTTTTGTTGGCCACCAGCATTACGCTTTCCATTTTTAAGTTCGGAATAGAGTAGTTGCTTTGGAAGACAATCATCGGGCATCCGCACAACATGACCAGTCCAATGAAGCTGATGTTGAAGAATCTTTGCTTCAACACTGGTGATCTTTGCTTCTTCCAGTACACTGATATTAGTTTGCCTGTCTTCCCAAGTGATGTGTAAAAATTTTTGGAGACACCATTGATGGAATCTTTCGAGGAGCTGGAGATGGCGTTTATAAGTGGTCCGTGTTTCACAAGCATATAGTAAGGCTGGTAGTACAATAGCTTTGTAAACAAGCATTTTGGTTTCCCTGCGAATGTCCCGGTCCTCAAACACTCTGCACTTCAATTGGGAGAAAGCTGCACTCGCAGAGCTCAGGCAATGCCGGATTTCGGCAGCAATGTTGGCCCTTGTGGAAAGATAACTGCCTAGGTAGGAGAAGTGATCAACATTTTCCAAGGTTACACCATTGAGTTTGATTTGTGGCGCTGCAGAGGGGGTTTTTTGTACTTGTTGGTGCAGCACTTTGGTTTTTTGGATGTTGAGTGATAGGCCAAGCCCTGCCTATCTAGGACAGCATCCTCTTTCCCCAAGTGGTTACCTCAAGCAGATGTCTTGTGGGGTGGAAACAAGCAGAACAGGAAGACAATAGCGCCCTCTACCGTCTCTCATTCTCCTGATCCTGGAGGTAGCATTTAGCTGCCACCCTCCATGAATTTCCAATTTTTAGTTCTCTAAGCTAGTGGCAATCAGTGCTGAATGTGACTGCAAATTCCATAGGTTAACGAGGCACTCTATGAAGAAATGTTTCCTGCTATCTGTCCTGAATCTCCCATCAAGTAATGACATCCTCTCACAGCTTAGGTCAAATATTATGCATTCTAAGCTAATCGCAAGTTCTTGATGGCTGCTGTTGAAAGGAAAAGGGCATATACTTGTTGTATCTTTTTCTTTCTTCCATAACAGCCAGGAATCGGTAAAAGGATTACTGTCTTTTAAGAAAGTGAAGATAAATCCTTAAAGGAGGAAAAAGACAACTACTTAAAGCAAGGTCAAATGAAAATCCAGAGGCCCCTAAAGCCTGATAAGAAAGTCTAAAAATCACAATAATTATGTTTACGCATTTACTGGCAAGTGATAAACACTGCAAAGAGACTTCACAATATCACTGAACATCAAACAGTGTCCTTCCTTCTCTCTTCAAACACATCTTTTAAAAAAAAAAATCTAGTGTGGGCCTTCAAAGTTGAAAAATAATTCACTGAAATAGAAACAGGATGTGATTCTAGCATTTGTTCCCAGCTGAATCTTTTCAAAGAAAACTAACAGCATGCATTTGAAAGAAAAGGAGTTATTAAAAACTGCAGGCGTCTCAAAACTGTTACAAGGAATAACTGACCCCATGGTATTCCACAGTAATATCACCTCCATTTCTCTCTCTCTCTCTCTCTCTCTCTCACACACACACACACAAGATCACTGGAAGGAAAGACAATTCAAATAAAGATAAAAAAGAGACGGGCCATTGTGGACATATAACCCAGTATCATATGCCCCAAGTGGCACCACCTCTCTAGGGTTTCAGACAAAAGCCTTTTCCAGCCTTACCTGGAGATGTCAAATATTGTACCTGTATCCTTCAGAATGTAAAGCATATGTATTCATAAATTACTATATCAATTCAGTATTCCCAATACACATAAGCTGTTACATACATACATACGGAAACTCAGACAAATTCTGTTTCTTTTTGAGAGAATAACCATTTAATAGCTACAGGGGTACCTTGTGTTACGGACGGGATCCATTCCAGAGGCCCGTCTGTAATGTGAAATGCCCGCAACTCGAAGCACTGTGTCTGTGCAGGTGCACGGTGCAATTTGGCGCTTCTGTGCATGTGCAAGCGGCGAAACCCGGAAGTAACCCATTCCAGTACTTCTGGGTTGTTGCGGGACGTAACACAAAAAGACGCAACATGAAGTGGACACAACACGAGGAATGACTGTACTGCCAAAAGGGGACCATATATGAACCTGCTCATCTGAGAAAGTTGTTGCATTATTTTCAGAATTCATGCCCAGGCATGCAAGGGCCCTGATGGAACTAGTTTCACATTTTTACTTGTACAAGAATCTCAGCTATTTCCATAAGGCAATTTTATACTCAAATATAATCTTAGAGCAACTGATGAAAGCAACCCAGCCTCCACCAGAACATTAATGAAATGGTTGAACAGGCTTGAATTCTCATTATACTTTTACAAATTGATAGGTTATATGCTCTGTTTATTGAAAATAGCTCTAAAATGTTGAGCAATATTTTTTTTTAAAAAAAACCTCCAGTGCTGTATGTACTGTTTTTCTTGGAGTTTAAACAAAAATGTGTTCCTCTTTGGAAAAGTGTCAGGTCATTAAAGCCAAAACTTTAGCCAATACTTCATGAGAAAATTACAGAATTATGTCTGTTTGCGATTACCAACACAAATTTCTCATGAAAATCATTCCCCCTGGAGCATTCAAAACTAAATGAGGAAGAAAGACTAGAATGTGCTTAGTGTGATCAAGATAGCATTTCCCGCCAAAACGCTTCACAGGGATTCCTTTTAAACATCTATATCAAGTTGTTTATACAAAAAAGAGTGTTAAAAGCTTTAAAGCAGTTCACATGTTTACTGCAACACTGCAGATCCTGTACATCGAATCTGAACAATTAGGTGGCTGAAACTCCACTGAACCCTGTATGATCTAAACATCAAAATGTAAGCAGTAACACAGCATAGAGAGTTTTCAAAATACTGACAAGTATGAGAGGCTTAATTATTATTATTTTTACTTAGGAATGCATATCGTGCTTTTCCAACAGAGCCCTCAAAACAGCTTTCAGTAAAAATTCCAAATACAAAAAACAAACAAGCACACACAAAAACTCAGTCTCCATCCACAGTGGCTTTCCGCAAATGGAACACACATCTTATGCATTGGGAAACAAACGAAAAGAAAAAGTGTGCTGTACTTTATTGCGATATTCACTTTATCGTGGTGCTCTGTTCAGTGGAACTGAACCCACAATATCTCCGAGGTATGTCTGTATCTTTAAATATGCATTTTTTAAATGTATTTTCTTACAAAATACTTATTGCTTAACATAGTTTATCTAAATGCATACATTTCTTTTTTTTTATAAGATATTTATTAAGATTTTCAAAATGTTACAAAACAAAAACAAAAAAAGAAAAAAGTACAAAATAAAAATGGCTAAAAACAACTCAATCTTTCCATTACTTATTTTTCATTAGCTTATTTCCCGGACCTCCTCACGCCTCCCTTTTTTGTATTCCAGTTCAGTTTGTTGGTTCAGCAAATCCTTACCCTCTTTGTTTATCCTAGTCTTTAATCTTAAAATATTGTAACATTAAATTTTTACCTATTAATAATCCATTTTTCATATTCCCTTATAGTATTACAGCTGAAAACCACTTAATTTCTATCCAACATCATTCTAACATTCATTAATTTTACAATATTTCTGTAGATAGTCCTTAAATTTCTTCCAATCTTCTTCCACCGACTCTTCTCCCTGGTCTCGGATTCTGCCAGTCATTTCCGCCAGTTCCATATAGTCCATCACTATAATGATATGGGGTTGCTCGTGCGTAAGTTGCCGCCTCTCCTGGCTATGTTGCCTTGTTAAACCTTTCTGTCTGGAGAGCCCTTCAATTCGTGGCTGCCTCAGTCGCTAGCAGAATCCATCAGTGGGCGTTTCTTAAACCTTTTCCAACATAAAAGTTGTTTGACACCCAGTCTCCTCCTACTTTCTCTGCGCGGAAGTCTTCTGCGCAGGGAGGGCGTGGGTAGCGGAGGACCAGTGCTCTCCCCGCTGGTGTCCGGTGAAGAGTCTGGGAGCCCTCTCGCCGATTCCCCCATCTGCCCCTCCTTATTCCTGGTGTTGCACTGAATTGCTTCCCCATCTGCTGAGCTGCCTCTCTCCCTGCTGGGCCCTTCTCCAGCATCATCAGAGAGCCTTCCCTTCACCTCTAGCTCTGATGTCAGTTCCCTGACAATCACCTTCATCTGCCATTCTTCCAGAGTGGGTAGATCTTGTGTCTTCCAATACTTTGCAATGAGTATTCTTGCTGCTGTTGTGGCATACATTAAAAAAGTTCTGTCCTTCTTTAGCACCATGCATACATTTCTAAACCCGTTTTTATGCTAGCAACATAGTGTACAAATATCTAAGATACAGGATGTACAACCACCTTGGACTTCCTCTTGGCACAAGCAAGAGGTACAAGAAAGGATTTTTGCATTTGCAATGCTGCCAGTGCCAATCTTTCCAAAATGGAGGAAAATGAAAGCACCCCACACTGTGAAATGTAATATCTCAGATCAAAGGAAATATCCTTCTTTTAAAAACTGTGCAAATGAAATAAAAGGTGATGCAGAAAATCCATTTGTAATTTATAACACGACAGAACTGATTGTGATTTGCCTACTTGGGCATTTTTAGTTGTTCTCTCTCAGATACATTTCCATGTTTAATGTATCGGATGAAAGCACGCCATGCTTTCCAGGGTTATATTCTGTGAGATCCCTCCCTCCTTTCAGTTTAATAACTTTATTGGTCCTTTAATCTCTCTGAGAGTCTTTAGCGATTCCAATCACTATAATTACCTTAAAATCTAATATGTGCACTTCTGGTGTAACTGCAGAAAAACAGGGAAACACACAGTCAGGGATTCCATCCAAAATGTAAGAAAGAAAGATTGCTTATCTGTAAGCATTGTTCTTCCAATGATCGTAAACAGTCACAAATTCTGGGTCACAAATGTTCAGACCATTACCTCTGAACCTTATATGGTGTTCCCTAACGCTCTATGAAATGTACATGTCCAGAGAGGTGAAGATGGTGCACTTGACATGACTGCTTCAAAAATGTATCAATATGAAATGAGCCAGGGTAAGAGGCAGTATCTATAGGAGGCAGAAGGGTATGTGCTTCCATAGTAGGGTATTTGCTTTGCGGTAAGTAACAGTTCCAGATAAGGAACATTGCTTCCTTTGTTCCCCTGGGCAGCTCCAGACATGGGAGACTAGTAAGCGACCTTGCCTGAATGACACAGGATCGCCGTTTTTACTGTGATGGGATGTGTTACTGTATCACTAAAATGAAAAGGGAGACTCCAGCATCAGGCCAGGTGGTGTATGGTGCCCTTCACTTGTGTCAAAACTGGTCAAGCCCACAAAGAAGTCTGAAGTTAAAAACTTTATACGGTTTTTCTCCTAAGAACTATAACAATCAGGCCAAACCTGTTACATTAACAACATTTAAGTGCTTACAACGATTATGCCACTGGCAATGAGTAATGCGAAACAAATAAAGTATTTGTTGGCCAAACAAGCATATAAATACGTGACACATCGCAAACTTGCATAAGGTGGAAATTTTTGCATGGAATTAAACAGCAAAACACAGTAACTTCTGGCTTGTAAAGGGGTGGGTGGGTGGTCACATCACCAGCTAGAGGCAAAAAGACAGGTCATGCTGGGTGCTGAACAAAGAACACAAACCAGCCTCCTTTACAGAATAATTTCCACTGTTTTCAAAAGCTACCAAGATAAACAGAATAGGAGAGAAGTGCACCCAACCTGCTGAACACAAATAAGTGATAATTCTTCAAAGAACAGAAATTGTTGCACAATGTAGCTGCTACCAACAGGAGTGGAGAGAGTTAAATCACTAAAATAACCATGGCTGTTCCCAAATAAAATATTAGACGGTTAGTTCAATTCTGAGAATCATAAGAGAATTTATTGAACACTGTTTTAAGTATGGCTAAATTCTACCTCCAATGTTGGTGGCAATAGGCTGCTGAATACCTGTTTCTGGGGGAAAGGTCAGGAAAGGTCGGGAAAGTACTATATTTTTCTGGTTTCACTTGCAGGTTTCCCAAGGGCATCTGGTAGGCAACTGGGATAACGGTGTGTTGGACTAGATGGGCTCTTGGCCTAATCCAAGTCTAAACTAAAGGTTTGGATCCAGGTTTTCTGAGAGAGGTTCTACTCCTGGGATGTTCCATGGAGGAAGTGGGAGGAGATCATTTCTGCTGATTAATTCCCCCCCCCCAAAAAAAAACAATGCTCTTTGAAATCCCCTAAGAAGCTGCTCATGAGGTGTTGCTGAGGGCTCCAGGTAGAAATAGGCAAAAACTGCCTCTCTTTCCTCCACCAGGAGCCTCCCCTGGAGCCCTCTGGAGTCCTTTCCATGAAGAGAAAAAGCTCTTCTATTTGTGGAGCAGCATATCTGGATCCAACTCAGTAAGCAATTTTTAAAAATCAAGATCTTTTTAAAAGAAATAAACTGAGGTAGTTGCAAAGCAGAGATCCAGTGAACAAGTATACAGTTGTAGTCTTGTTTGTTTTTCTCTCTCAAAAGGATAAAAAATATTTTGAAGAGCTAGAAAGATCTAATTTAGTTAAATGGCAACTGACAATATTCTTATAATGCATACTACAGAATGCTGGATATTCCTATTTCTTATGCTCAAAGACAGCTGGGAAAACAGCAAGAACTGATACTGCCAATTAGTAGGCATTCAATTGGTACTTACAAGACTACTTCTGGAAGTATCCTATGAATGCTTATATAAGGGAATGAAAGACATATGTATTTTTTCCCCAAAAACAATCCTACATATAGGATTCAAGAGCAATTTAATCAGTCAAAGGTTTGCATGGTCAGGAATCTCTCCACCATGGGGCCCACTGACAAGAACCCTTGAACCTGCTTCAGCGAGGCAGTAGATTCGCTGAGGGAGGAAAGGCAATGGAAAGTATCTTGGCAAAGAACCCCTAAAACCAGCAGCCAAGAGTGCATTTAATATCCTGAAACAAACACCATTTCTGAAAATCAGGTCACAGAAAAATGACAGGACACTGAGTTAGCATACATTGACGCCAATGTTCTTGGAGATGATGATGATTGAACCTGCGACTTTAGTCCCCACATGGCAAGAGAAGTTAATGCAACAACAGAGACGTGAGGAAACCCACCACATCAGAACCACGTTTGCCTGTTATCGCCATAGCATGCAAAATGCCCACTCCAATATTTTTTAGCTCCTACTCCACACTAGGATGAGGCAGCTTTTATACATCCATAAAAAGGAATATTTAATTAAAAGTAATATAATCGGCACTATCCTTCTGGATTCTTAAAAGTTAATTTCAAATAGATATGTTGCAAGTGCTGTGGTTATTTTAAGATATTTTATTTACTCTGGCTTGGAGCAATGTGTTAAATATTATCACTATAAAACTTCAAAGCACTACAAAAGTCTGGTTTTGGAAATGGGAAAAACGTGCAGGCTAAAGCAAATCTTCTCTACAGAGATGGGAGATTGGCTTTGGGCTCAGTGCCCATGGAGAGATATTTAAAGGGGGGGGGGGTCTGAGGCTTTCAAATGTTTTCAACATATCACTTCATGGCTTTGCTTGTTTATTTGGCAGGATGTAAATATCTGTGAAAAATTTAATAAAGTGCAGATAAAAATCTGCTTTAAAGAGATTCCCCTTTCAGCCGCTGTTCAGCTGTTTGGTGACATTACTATGGCCTTTAAATTAGCGCCACAGATGACACAGCTGACTAGAGGGTTATTCTAATCAGTAGGGAGTCTCAAGCCATCATGAAAAAGATGCCCTCACGGACTCCAGTAACAGTTTTTTTTCTGCATTCTGAACTGCTCTTTTCCATCAAAAAGAAGAAAAAAGAGGGGGGGAGAGATAAAGTTAAGCATTTCATGCAGCTTATTATTATGCCTGATGAGTCAGACAAAAACTGGTGAGGGAAAATATCTAGCAATAGAGGGGAATTGGCTGCTTCAGAGGACAAAACAGTTAAGTCAGACTATCTCTGGCATGCTCTCAATCACAACAGCCAGCAACTCTCCTCCTTGACTTTTTCCAACAGCTAACATCTCCCAAAGCTGCCACCATGCAGTTCTAATGGTGTATGTTAAAAGCCATCACTGCTACCCTCTGTTGACTGGGAACACTCTGTTGTCGTGTAGTTCAGAAATACCAGACACTGAAAATAAAATGGCTCCTGGCAGAAAGCTATTCTGGAAGGCTTGCCTCTGACATATGTAGAAAAGGATGGGATGTGTGGGTACTCACCCTATTGGAGTGTTCAATCCTCAAAGGATTAGTATTGAATAAGGGGGAAAGGGCTCCATCTCCCTGCTATGTTCTTATTGCCTAGCAGACATGCAGGGCAGGTTCCCTGCTCTATACCATACCCCCACCCCTGAACCCATGGAGAGTGGTGGGACTGGGATGCAAAGAAAGAGGTGGACCCAGATCTCTTGCCTATGCAATTCTAATGCCATGAGGACAGATAACCAAGTTTAGCATTTCAGCAATAGGATGTATCCATTTATACACAGAAGTGGGGTGAAATAATTTTCCTGGCCATGCTAAGCCTCATATTTTTTGATCGCCACATCACTTGGATTTAGTGCAGTTTATGCACACTGGCATCCTGGACAAAGAGGGATGTTTATGAACCCTGTGGAGATGTCTTGACAGGGCTGGTCAGAGGAGGAAGGAGACAAGGGTGCAGGATTGGATCCTGAGGAGGCACCCAGTGGTCTGGGAGGCCGTGATCTAGATACTGTGGAGGCAGATAAGTAGGTTGTCATGGGGACAGCCCTGCCTTAGAGGCATTTGACGCCCTGACCAAGCATCAGAGCTGCCTGAGTTGACTCCAGTAGCACATTATGACAGTAAAGCACACCTCACCCTTGAGGCTAGAGCAAATAGTGAGCAGGACAAGGATGCAACAATGGCACCAGCAGACCCAGTTTATTCATAGGAGTGAGTACTTGCTTGCCCAGTGGCTCAGGAAGACAACCAAGTGAATGACTGTGCCCACACACACCCTTCAAAAGAGGAGTTCAGGGGGCATGTCAGGGGTCGTGACAATGTTATAATTTATGCCTATCAATGTATCCTAAACTCTGTTGTAACTTCTGAACTGTGCAATTTATAACACAATATATGTTGGGCCTTCAATAATAATCCAGCTGAGGTCAAGAACTGAGTCTATGAGTGGGAGACAGGGCAGGTGGGATATAAACTACATGAAATAAAACAAGTGAGTTCATTATGTTTCAAGGCCTTATCACAGTTTCCTTTTCTAAGAATCATACATTTATTGGGAGGAGAAAGGAGAAGAAGGCTGCATAAACTTCTTCCCCAAAGTATCCTGGGAACTGAACTTTATTCCTCACAGCCCTACAATTCACAGAACCCTTAAAAATGCAATTCCCAGGATTCTTTGGGGAAAGTCATGTGCTTTAAATG